>NC_067139.1:41776307-41979800 GCF_903995435.1 Acomys russatus
ATGACCTCGTTGAGGCTGTAACTCAGTCCAAAAAGGCTTTTTAACCTCACTCACTACCAAATCACAGAGCTCGGCTCCCCACAGGCCACGCCTCACTTCTCCCCATGCTGCTCCAGCTTCTTTCCTGAATACGGTCATCCCTTCAACGCCCTCCAATCAGACACTAGGCTGCGAGAATAAATCGACCACTCCCTTTATTTAGTGGATTCAGCCTGCACAACACACACACTCAGTGGTCCCAGAGCTCGCACACACACTCAGTGGTCCCACAGCTCGCACACACACTCAATGGTCCCACAGGTCGCACACACACTCAGTGGTCCCACAGGTCGCACACACACTCAGTGGTCCCAGAGCTCGCACACACACTCAGTGGTCCCACAGCTCGCACACACACTCAGTGGTCCCACAGGTCGCACACACACTCAGTGGTCCCACAGGTCGCACACACACTCAGTGGTCCCACAGGTCGCACACGCACTCAGTGGTCCCATAGCTCGTACACACCACATGCTAAGGAGCTGGAGTCTCGGGTTACAGAATTAACCTAGCTCCTATACCAAAAGCTAACTTTTCCACAGAAAAATTCAAAATAATTCAAAATGTGGATTTATTTCCCTACTGTTCCATTTTTCTACAAGATTTATATGTATATTAGAGTGCTTTTAGTCAAGTAAACAAATCTGTTAAAATTTGTTCACAGAAAGTGGGAGAAGTACCAGTTCCTACAAATGACAAATGAAATATATAAAATTTCCTTCCTTCTTTTTTAAAGTTCTATTTCATTTGTGGAAGCATGGGAGTGGGCCTGTGTGCACACTTGTATGCAGATGCATTCCCCCGTGTGAGTGCACATGAAGGCCAAAACTGACGAAGGTGTAGAGCATTCATTGCTCTTTACCTTTACTTTTCTTTCTTTTCTGAGATAGGTCTCCCACTGAGCCTGAGCCAAGCACCAAGGATCCCAGTCCTCCGCCCCTGGCACTGGGGATCAGTCAACCATATCTGGCTTTTCTGTGTGGAGCTACAGGTCCAAAGGTGAGCCCTCTCCTTTGAGTCACACACCAGGCCTTCACTTACTGCATCCCCACCTGCAGTGTTTCTACCAAATGCTACAACCTCCCCTGTCCTGTGGGTGTATTTTCCCAGAAGCAACTGATAATCACTCATAATACAAAGTGAATTCCTAAGGTTACAGTCAGGATCTCTCACCTGCAGGGTTGAGTATGTGTATGGATAGTGATAGGCAAAGTAGCACACGTCATCCTTATGTGGGAAGCTCACAGTGAACGTGATTGTGTAGTAGGACTTCCCCTTCTGCCCGCCGGCAGCAACTGAACTTCTGGAGAAGTGATTTCTGCAATTCGAAAGAAATAAAGCACTTTATTTTCCATGCATAGAGACTCTGATTTTCCTTTGCTAATTTTATTAAGTAGAATTTCAGACACAAAAAGAAAAGCCCCAGCGGATATTCAGTTTAACGGAACTGTTAGTCAACAGACGCTGTCTTAGTTCCTCTCCTGTTGCCATGATAAGACACTGTGACCAAGGTATAGAAGAAAAGAGTTTATTTGAGGCTTACAGTTTCTAGTAGAGTCCATCCTGTTGTGACGTCACAGCAGGGAGCACAGCATCAGGCAGGTAGACAAGCAGCCATGGTGCTGAATCAAAGCTCAGAGCTAAGCTCCCCAAGCATGAGGCAGAGGAAGAGCACACTGCAGGTGGTATGTGCTTCTGAAACCTCAAAGCCACAGGCTTCCTCCAACAAAGCCACACCTCCTAATCCTTCCCAAACAATTCCACCAACTATGGACCAAGTGTTCAAACACTTGAGACTATGGGGACTATGCTCTTCCATGCCATCCAGGCACACTGCGAAGACCATTGGGTCTGCACCATCATCTGGCAGCACTGCTCTCTCCTCTAGAGTGAACAACTGTACGTGAAGGGCACATTCTCCACACCGTGATTCACACCTTCAGTTAATCCATCAGACAACAGGCTGGGGAACACGTCCATGGGTCAAGCCACAGCACCTGGCATTTTCCCATAATTAGAGCTGAGATGAAAGGGGGAAACAGCCAGAAAGGACGACGACGCTTCCTAATGGGGAATCTGCTGTGCCACAGATGAGGGCTCTTGCCAAAATTAGACCTAAACGTGATTAAGCTTTTACATCTTTCAATGTACAAAGACTTAATAAGATACATTTGTTAATAGCAAAGATGCACTCCACAAAAGACAGATGTAAGAGTCCGATATGAGAAACAAGCCAGTTTAAGAAGAACAATCAGAGAAAAGGGAAACCCACTGATAAAAAATATTTAAACAACAAATTAACATAAGTTAAGTGTGATAAGTTGTGAGCACGAGGGATTTCTAACATGGACTACTTTCAAGAGTGTGTTTTTTCCATTACTGTTCTTTTCTGCTAACAGTCCTGCAAATAAATCACTTTCCATGCTTTTATATACTCAAAAAAATGTAATGTGCGATCTTTCATCAAACCTAATAGAAAAAAAACAAGAACCAAGCAGCATTTATATGGCAACTGAGGATATCTGAAAACTGATTAAGGTATATTAAGGAATTTTCTTAGTTTTTCTGATGTATGATATAATGGCAAGGTGGTTAGATGGTCACAAGGCGTCTTTGTGCTTTAGAGATAAGTATTTCTAGACAAAATATGGTGTCTGACATTTGCTTTAAAAATTCAGCCTGGGGCCAACTGCAGGATGCTCAGTGGGTGAAGGCAGCTGCTGTCAAACCTGACAACCTAAATTCAGTACCCAGAATCACAGTGGGAAGAAAGAACCAAATCCAAAGTTGTCCTTTGACCTCCACACTGGAACAATGGCAGAACACCACCCTCCTACACCTGTCCCCAGTGTAAATAAATAAATATTAAACATTTTACAAATCAAGATGGAAGTAGAGAGTTCTGAAATGCACAAACGATGGCAACTGTTCAAAGACAGCAGCGGACACATGGGGCAACATCCCATCCATGGCTTTTAAAAGTTTTAAAGTCTTTAAGTATTGGACTTTAAAGATACTCTACCAATTTAATTTCTAAAGTTCTAAAAGCTCTTGAACAAACAGGGCTTAGGGGTCACTTATCAACAGCCATATTTAAACTATTCATTAACTCCCTCACTGTATTGAGTGGTCAGATAACGGCAAGTGCTAGAGCTCAGAAACATACAAAACAGGGTCAAGAGGGAGGCCTTGAAAACTGTTTCTTCCCTGAGTTGACAGCTAACTAGAGAGCGCCATGTATGGCACCATACAGTAGTTCCATACAAGTTACAGGCTATGAACAAACAAGGCATACATGTTGACAGAAGACAGCTTTGCTCTATCCCTAGCTAACTCAACAGACTCCAGTCCTAATTACCTGATTTCAGACTCCTAGAAAGCAGCCACAGCAACACAGGAAACATACGAAGTGTTAACTAATAAATGCTAAGCTGCACTGAATTACAGTTTGATCTGGAAGTAGCCAGAGGGAAAAAAAAGGTAAGCCAAACAAAGCCTCCTGCTATGGTTCCTAACACAGACGACAACTTAATCGTGTCGAGGTCACACTTTACAATGTGGAAAGCACTGAAATGTAGAGAAACATGGTGCCTCAGCGGCTCTCACAGAGCCCTGCCCATCCCCGCCCAGGAGAGAGCCGTGATGCAGGGGCGCCCTCCTACTGACCTGATTAAACACTGCAGGCACAAAGCACGTAGGTGGAGGTGAGGGTGCATGTTGGCTCCTCTGCTTCTGCTACTGATTTTGCTAACAAACGGGGAGGGACAGAACCTTACTGAGATGAAGCTTTCCCAGAAAGTAACAGCACTTAAGACGCAGGTTTCTCCACAGGGGGGCATAAACTGTTAAGTCAGCTTAATTTCTAGGAGCCATCCTCTTCTGGCAAAGCCACAAGGGACAAGACTGCAGTGCTACTTCAGAACAACAGTAGAAAGCAAAATCCACCTCATGGGAAACTCAAGACTAACAGAACAGGACCTGGCATCCAACAGAGATAAACACCAAGACTGAAACTATAAACATGGAAAGTCCTATGTGAATGATGGAAAATGATTATTTAAAAATAGAATTTAAAAAATAATAAAAATTTAAAAAAAAATTTAAATCATTTTGGTTTTAGGAGGTTACAAAGACAGAGGGCAGTTTAAAGGGACGGGAAGATGAGTGGGATTGGGGTACAAGGTATGAAATTCACAAAGAATAAAAAGTTTTTTTAAAAGGAATTCTAAATGTTTAATGTAGATGCAGAGGTTTTCAAACCTGATAACCTCCTCTGCTGTTTAGTGTTTAGGCTCCACAGAAGACCACAGGGAGCTCCAACTAAATGGGCCTTAGCTGGCATGCAGCTCATAACAAAAAGGACGTTCTCTAAGAGGATGACGGGAAGGGCATTCTACCAGTAAGGGGACAAGAGAGTCAGAGTCCACGCAGTGAGAGAGGCTGGACAGGGTTATCAGTCACACACTTTCATGGTTTACATCTTAAAAGTTTAATATGAAAGTATGTGTACATCAGTTAAATATTTCGGAAAAGACAGCAGCCAACTGTAGTCACTGGCCCTTCTATCAAGAAAAGGCACGAATGACTTACAGAACAGCCTGTCCAACTGCCAAATAGTGAGCCGCACCTTCTAGCTTCCCCAGCACAAAACACCCTCGAGGGAACAGCACGCACACACACCAGGAATAAAGCGGAGAACTGCACTGAGTGGTCAACAGTGTAAAGGAACTGCCTCCAACTGCACGGGGGGGAGGATGCAAGAGGCGTGGTCTCAGTGCGCGTTATAGGAAGTAAGATAAGCACTATAGAATATAGAGGCAGCTACCTGGAAACATCTTACGTACAGAATTAGAGTAAAATGGGTAGGAAGAGGGAGGATTTCTAGGTTGCTTACAAGTGAAGCTCACAAATGGGGCATCTGCACCATACACAACACACAGGCCAGGGACCACTTCAGAAGAGAAGAAAAGATTCTAAAATCCAGAGGTCAGAGAAGACCAGACTGAAACAGTGACTTCTGCATATAAGAGGACGGCTGCCCTCATGAGCTCATGGCAGCTGAGAGTGCCTTACTCACAGGGTTAACAGCCTCTGCTCCCACCAGGGAAGCTAAGGACAGTCTGCTGAAGGAGACAGGGTTGGTGTTCTTTAATGGTGTAGCCCCTGCTAGGTCAACCACGCTCCAACGGATGTCCCCCCACACGTGCATACGAGCAGCACAAACTCAACTCCATGGGTGATTTTAAAAAGAGGAGGAAGAGGAAAAGGAGGAAGAGACAAACTTAGGGGCGTTGGGAGACAGGAGTGGAGTTGGGAGGAGTTAGAGGAAGGAGTAGGGGTTCACTAAGGTCAAAATTCATTGTGTGAAATTCCCAAGGAGCTAACAAACTTAAGGTTACTGTTGCTGTGTCAAAATATCATGACCAGCCGGGCGTGGTGGCGCACGCCTTTAATCCCAGCACTCGGGAGGCAGAGGCAGGTGGATCACTGTGAGTTCGAGGCCAGCCTGGTCTACAAAGCGAGTCCAGGACAGCCAAGGCTACACAGAGAAACCCTGTCTCCAAAACTCAACAAAAAACAAAACAACAAAAACATCACAACCAAAGTAACTAGAAGAGGAAAGGGTTTATTTAGCTCACACTTCCACAGCACTGTTCATCACTGAAAGAAGTCAGGTCAGGAACCTTCCAGGCAGGAGCTGCTTACTGGCTTGCTCCCTATGGCTTGCTCAGCCTGCTTTCTTACAGAATGCAGGACCACCAGCCTAGGGGTACCACCAGCCTAGGGGTACCACCAGTCGCAATGGGCTGGGCATTCCCACATCAAATCACTAATTAGGAATATGACAGGCTTGCCTACAATCCAGTCTTATGGAGGCATTTTCTTAACCAAGGCGCCCTCCTTTCCAGTGACTCTACCTTGTATGAGTTGACATAAAACTAGTCAGCACACATACACACTAAGCCTGTTCTCACTGTCACACTGAAACAGCCTAGAACGTTCCCTCATGAGAGCTTCTGGGAGAGTACTTACTTGTAGTAACAAATGTCAGTGCCCGTACGAATCCACCATGGTCTGGCGTTCAGTGCTTCCTGAACTGAATACATAAGTGGCTGCATGCCTTTGAAAGAGGAGGAAAGGAGAGAGAAAGTTCTTTTCAGAATTGTTCATGTAAAAATGAATCTTGCCTTTCTAGAAAGCACCAAAATTCCAGGAAAACTGAGGAATATTGTATTTCATTATTTTAGGATGTATTAGAGAAATCTGAGAGATTTCTTAAGTTATAATTTAGCCAATAATATCCCCAATATCTCCTTTTAAAATTTAATTAAAATGGGATAACTTCAGATTGAATGGCTACCAATTCTTTTCTGTTAAATTTTATATATTTGACCAACTAATTCATTTCTTGTAAAAAGTAAAATAGGCGAACATAATAAAGAAATCTTGAGAAGCTAGGGAGACAGCCCTGAAGGTAAAACTCGCCACCCAAGCATGAAGGTCCATGAACCCCCAGAACCAATGTAGGCAGCAGCACACGTTCTATAATTGCAGTGCTCTCAGATGGCAGGAGGAAGCCCATGCAGCGAACCTGGCCAAAGTGTAGCCTACAACAAAGAGAAACGCACAACAAAGAGAAGCAGAATTAAAGGTAAAAGCTAGGACCTGAGACCATCCTCAGCTGCACACAGGACCACAGTGTGCACACATGTGCGCACATGTCACACACACACAACACACACACAACACAGACACACAAACAGGCCACACACATACACACATGCCACACACACACAACAGACACACACATGCCACACAGACACACACACATGCCACACACATACGATACAGACACATACATACAACAAACACATACACATGCAACACAAACACACACGTCACACACAGATACACACGCCCCACACACACATGCCACACAGACATACCACAGACACACACAGGCCACACACACACACACACACACACACACACACACGTGACATATACACACATGCCACACACGCCACATTTGTCACATACACAACACTCCTTTAATTCTCCAGAATCTCATATGCAGTGAGAAAGGCCATAAAAATTCATGTTTGTTTCCATTCCTTCTCCACATTAGTGTTAACATTAGGCTTGTGTGCTGGCTAGTCTTGTGTCAACTTGACACAAGCTAGAGTCATCAGAGAGGAGGGAGCCTCAATTGAGAAAATGCCTCCATAAGATCCAGCTGTAGGGCATTTTCTTAATTAGAGATGGATGGGGGAGGGCCAGCCTACTGTGGGTGGAGCCACCCCTGGGCTAGTGGTCCTGGGTTCTGTAAGAAGGTAAGCTGAGTGAGCCATGGGGAGCAAGACAGTAGGCAGCAGCCCTCCAAGACCTCTGCATCAGCTCCTGCCTGCAGGTCCAGCCTGCTTGACTTCCTGCCCTGATCTCCTCCAATGATAGACAGTGATGTGGAAGTGTAAGCCAAATAAACCCTTTCCTCTCCAAGCTGCTTTTTGGTCATGGTGTTCCATCAGAGCAATAGAAACTCTAACCTGGGGGGAACTGATAATGAAAATAGGGTTAAATATGCAATCTACTTTACTGGATGCTTTCAGAAATATGCTTTTCACATGAGCTTTAAAAATCACATTACTTAGCCAGACACAGTGGTGCACTCCTCTAATCCCGGCACTGAAGATGTGTGTTCTAGGCTAGCATAGTCTACAACGTGAGATCTTGCCTCCCCCTTACCCCCAAATGAAAACCATCAAATCATTTGATTTTATTCCATAACCTGATACACTAGACTTTTTTTAAACTGTAATTAATAAATTCATGTTAATTTTGGAGATATTGATGGCTTTTACTGAGATCAGGCTTGAATTTAAATTCTGCCTTCAAAATGTAATCATTCTCTGGTGTAGGAATATTTCATTAGATATACCTGTATTTTATTTCATTTATTTAGTTATTATGTTTTTGATGTTTTTGTTTTTGCTTTGAGACAGGGTTTCTCTGTGTAGCCTTAGCTGTCCTTGACTCGCTAAGTAGACCAGGCTGGCCTCGAACTCACAGAGATACCCATGCTTCTGCCCCCATGCTAGGATTACAGGCATGTGTCACTGCACCCTGCCTTTCTTTTCATTTCTAACTGGCACCTTAAACGTGTGTTGTCTAACATACACACACACACACACACACACACACACACACAGAGCAACCCACAGCAGCTATGTAACCTCCTGGGTCTCCAGGGTGAATTACCCTACTGTCTGCTCCTTAGAGGCAGAGGTTCCCTTATGGAAGTTACTTTTATTTTCTATTTTCATTGCATCTTGGGAAATCAATCTCAATTGCTGATAAGGACAAGCAACGGTTTTCTCATAATTTTAATCAAAATGTTATATACTACTCAGTGCAATATTGGCCAAATTTCTCAAATCAATTCCATCGTGTATAATACAAGAGATAGCAAATAATCTCTATGTGCCAGACACTGCTGTTTTTAGACGTATAAACATAGCCACTATATCCTCTCAACCACCCACCCTAGATGGTGCTATTAATTCTATAGCTTGACTAGCTTCGCCAGACCTATGACTGCATTTAGACGTTAGACTCATTTTACTCAGGGTCTTTCAGCACCATCGGCAGGCAGAAGAATGAGCTCCCTGCACAACTGCTGGGCACACACAGCTGCTGGACACACACAGCTGCTGGACACGCACAGCTGCTGGGCACACACAGCTGTTGGGGACACACAGCTGCTGGGCACACTGTCAGGTGGGGGCTCCTTACTGTAAGCTCCCTTCCCTCTGCAGTAGCTGTGCTTTTCTTAGATTGGTTGTTTTTAAAGTTCTCTTTCTGTATTTGAATGCTGATAACTGTAGGGAACAGAGGTGTACAAGTCTGTGAAGAGGGAGCCCCCTGACATGGATGCTGACACTGAACCCCAGTCCTCTGCAGGCACAGGGCGCACTCTCAGCCATGAGCATCTCTCTGGTCCGTCTAAAAACTAAGTACACAGAGATCACACTAGGTTCAGAAAAGTAAACTCAAACCCATTTCCTTACTTCCATCATTTGCTAGAATAAATAACAAAAGTATAATTTAGTTTTACAAAGTTAAAAATATATTCTCTCCCCACCCTTTTTTTTGGGGGTGGGGGTGGGTTTGGTTTCTATTTTCTTATTTTTAAAATGTGCACCGGTGTTTTGTGTGCCTGTGTGAGGGAGACAGATCCCCTGAACTGGAGTTACAGACAGTTGTGAGCTGTAATGTGGTTGCTGGGAACTGAACCCAGGTCCTCTGGAACAGTAGCCAGTGCTCTTAACCACTGCGCCATCTCTCTGCCCTGGTTCGGTTTCTTACAGCAGTGTCTCATGTAGCCTACGCCGTGCTTCTGCTTTCCACTTCGGCTGTGAAGCGCATCACTGTAGGATGCACCACCAGGCTCAGCTCCCGCTTGTCAGAAGTTTAGATCCTCTTTAAATCTCTACTTTGGGAGCGCTGGAGAGATGGCTCTACAGTCGAAAGCACTGACCGTTCCTCTCTCTAGAGGACCCAGGTTTGGTTCCCAACATCCACACGGCAACTCGCAACCACCTATATCTCCAGTTCCAGGAGATTCAACACCTTCTTCTGACCTGCAGGATCTGGCATGCATGTTCTGCACATACATACATTCAGGCAAAACACCCAAACGCATACGATTTTTTATATTAATTTTAAATTTGAGGCAGGATTCTCATTGAACCCAGAGCAAGGCTGACAGACAGTAAGCCCCAGGGATCCTCTCTGTGCCCACACAGTGCTGGGATTATAGGCACATATATAGCCACACCCAACTCTTTGCATATGTACTGGGGATTTGAACTCAGATCCTTATGCTTCTGCAACAAGTGCTCTTTCCTACTGAGCTCAGTGGGAGTGACAGCGGGGTAACATCCTGCTCCTTTAGCCCCTGCATGGGCCCCCCACACCCTACTTCTTTCTAAACACAGTACTTGTGTGTTTTGCTTTATTTTGGTCTAAATATTTTTAGTATTTATTTTCAATAATCCTCTTCCTTTCCTTTGGTTTATCTCCTCTAGTTTCTTACTTGGATGCTTACTTTCAGCTTTTTTTTTTTTTTCTTTAAGAATACAACTGCTTCAGTTTACAAGTTAATGCTGGTTAAGTTATTATGCTCCCTACATCTAAGTCAGCCTTAGACTAAAAGGAAATGCATTTTATAAAGGGGCATTTATTAAGCAATGAGCCTAGCTCTATAGGAGAATTCAATTTTTTAAATATTTAATTTTATTTTAATACCCTCATGTGGCTAGTAGCTATCATGCTGGGCAGATGGTTCTAAATAATTTCTAACCTCAGTTTTAAATTTCTTCTTTTTAAAAAAAATATTTAAGAATAATATTATATACTTTCCAAAAGCTAATCACTTCTTTGTTAATTTCTACCAGTAGTTTGGGTCAGTGAGTTTCCTGGTGATAAAGCAGCTGAAGGTCTTGGCTACGACACTGCAGGCACAGCCACGGACAGCCAAGGCACGTGTGCCCCCAGAGGCTCTCGGCGTCCAGTTCAAGTGCTTCCTTCATGTCTTTGCCAGAAACTACAACCTTATAACATATGTTTGTTCCACTCCTGAGCCAAACATCAGAGTTTACAAGTTTGTCCTCACTCATCTCTGTGGTGGATGGAGGCAGCTGCTTTGCTTTCCTCTCACACCTCTGATGTTTTTGTGAATGTAGGAGCCCACCAGCTTTCACCTTCCTGCACGAGGTCCATCATTTCTCACACCCAGTATCTTTCTCTTTCCTACATTTTACTTTCAAGTTGCTAGAGCACAGCTTCGAATATATCTCAAAAGTGGAACCCTCAAAAATCCAAAGCCAAGTTTGGGTACACGACAATCTTTACATCCTTGCTTATGTTGTCACTGCTTGCTATGTCAGATTCTATTTTAGTAATAGCTGTCTTTAATAAAGTTAACTATTGGAGCGTTTTCTGTTTCGATAGGTCTCCATGACAAGCTTACCACAGAAAGGTTGGTGGCATCTTAAAACAGCAACTAGTGGACAGCACAGGTCTCTCAGCTACTCGGGGTTTTTTACCATTACATTTCTCTGACATTAACATCACCACTTCTGCTTACTTTGTTTGCATTTACTTACTTGGTCTTTGCCGAGTTCTTCAATCCCATGTGCTCTATCACTGAAAGAACATGGAGCATCAGTTGAATGTATGAGAGATTGAAGACTGAAAGTGTGGCTTTGAGCTAAACCATTTGATTGATTAAAAAAAAAGGAAGTCTACCTTAAATGGGGATCCAGGGACTAGATGGTGTTTCCTCTATGTATGGTAGTTCCCTACCCCTAACAGTCATGCTACAGGGACACACAAAAAGCCATGGTTTGTAGAAAAGAAACCCAGGGCACTACTTCACTCAACATCCTGACAAGTGTCTAACATTTATTACACTTGAAGGTATTTCAAAATAAAACTTCTAAAACAGACTTGGTAATTGTGGTTGAAGTTCTTGCCTTTCACGTCTGAGGACCTGACTCGTGGAGCCCCAGAGAACTCTCAGAAAAGCCAGATGCAGAAGCCTAACTGCTTTTAATCCCAGTTCATCCCTACCAGGACGGGAAGAAGAGCCAGGAGGATTTCTAGAAGCTCTTGTGCTAGGTGGCCTGCTGTACACAGCCATAAACAACAGAGACCCTGACTCAAACAACATGGAGGGCAAGCCCGGACACCTCAGGCTGTCTTCTGACCTCAACACTCATTTCACAGCATGCATGTATATGCACTCACATGCACACAGCTATCACGTACACATAACACACACATCATACACCACCCACACATACATACAAACACATACACTCACACAGACACACAAAGCTGATGATCTTATACTAGACTGGGGTCTTTGGCAAGCATCTTGTACGTGCTCATTTTATGCTACAAGCGTGACTGTCAGAGCCCTCACGCTCTCTGCCTCAACTAACAAACAGGTACTAAACATCTACGGCAAGCCAGGCTATCTACACACACAGCAGCCCAAGGCTCCCATCTCAAAGAATCCACATACACACTGGGACAGCAGGGAAGGGACCAGGAGCACAGCCAGCGAGCAGAAAGCCTGAGCAGCAACAGCAGAAGGGAGCGTCAAGGGGGCAGTGCCGGAACTATAACCAGCTACACCCCAGCTACACTCCAGGGCACGGGGAGTCCAGCCCCAGCCCTGTGCTGCTGCCCACTTCCAAGCATATTTGATTTACACACAAAGGTAGTTAAGACCCTCTTAAACCTGAGAGACAGACTCAGGAAGAGAAGGAAACAGAAGCTTGAAACTAAAGCAATGACTTACTAAATGCAAAACTGCCACCTGGTGGCAATTTAAGAAATTCCATTTCAAGTAACAGATAAAGAGGATGTGGAGACAGAGACACAATTTCTCAAATTTAGTAACCCAGAGAGCATTGTTCTCCGAAATATACTGTCAAACTGCTTTAGGATCCTTTGTGAGGAAATTACTTAGTAGAATCGGCTTTAAAAAAAAAGTCTGGGGGCGGGGGACAACTAAAGAAATGCTAGGCCTATGATGTTGAGTCCTGCCAAAGAAGACCTCTACCTACCGAGTCCATTTCCATGTGTCCATCACTCAGCACCCTAGAGAAATGCCCAAGCCTCCCCACAAAGTAAAACAGCAGACAAACTATTCTAATAGGTACTACGGCCTCCTTCATCTGCATAAGCCAGTAAGCACCTCAGCTTTCCACTACAAATGATGTACTTGGTCATCAAATGCACCTGATGCTCCTGCGTACATATGTGTGAGTGTGTGTGTGTGTGTGTGTGTGTGTGTGTGTGTGTGTGTGTGTGTGTGTGTGTGTGTGTTCCAAGTGCTTACCAGGCTGGATCACACTTACTAAAGCACTCACTGTTTTTTTTTTGTTTTGTTTTTTTTTTTAGCACTCACTTTTTCAGCCTGTACAGATGTAAAGATGAGCCCGCTGTAGTTCTATTGACCTAGCAAATCCAATGCTGGTCTTACTTGTAAGTCTAGCTACCTAAACAACTTCCTCTAAAATTTATACTAACCTCATAGATAATATCTACAAATATATGGAAAGAAAAAGAACATTCATAACAGACAAGTTCTTGCTGGGATCCAGAAAGAGCCTACAGTAAAGGCGGATGGAGACTGAAAACATTCAGTTTCTGGTTGGGCGGAAGGGTGTTTTCAGTCCCACAGACACACTGCACTCCTTGGAAGTCCCTAAATAACAACAAAGGGAAAATAACACAGTGAGGGGAGGCATCACGGGGATATGAGAGGCAAGGAGGAAGCGGAAGGAGGGAAGGAGGAAGCGGAAGGAGGGAAGGAGGAAGCGGAAGGAGGGAAGGAGGAAGCGGAAGGAGGGAAGGAGGAAGCGGAAGGAGGGAAGGAGGAAGCGGAAGGAGGGAAGGAGGAAGCGGAAGGAGGGAAGGAGGAAGCGGAAGGAGGGAAGGAGGAAGTGGAAGGAGGGAAGGAGGAAGTGGAGAGCAGTGAAGAAGAGGGAAGACACCAGAAAACAGCAGCAGACAGAACAGCAGATGCTCCCATATTAAAGACAAAGAGCCAAGAACAAACTCCTGTCTCTATTTATGAAAGCAGCAGGCAACCACAGACTGAGCTAATTAAAATGTAAAATTATGAGAACAAATCTGAAGGCAAATACAGCGCAAGACTTAAGTAGAACATTGTTGAAAGACATACACAAAAGGAATGGAGAGTTACAACTGTCTATTGCCAGGTTACATTCAACTGAAATGTAGGTTTAAAAATAAGAGCTTAGGGGGCTGGAGAGATGGCTCAGAGGCTAAGAGCACTGGCTGCTCTTCCAAAGGGCCTGAGTTCAATTCCCAGCAACCACATGGTGGCTCACAACCATCTATAATGAGATCTGGTGCCCTATTCTGGTGTGCAGGCATGCATACTGGCAGAACACTGTATAGAAAATAAATAAAGTTTAAAAAAAAAAAGAGCTTACCAGAAATAAAACAAATCTGAAACTCAAATGAAACAGAGGGTATAAATAAACAAACCCTGGCTGGTTCTTCTTCCCTCTCCATTAAGTCAGCGGATATTAGGTGCCACCTACAAACAACACATCTTACTTCTAATTACCTATGAGAGCAGAACAGACTAGATATATTTCAATAACACTTCAAATTATAAAAATGTTACAGATAATAATTCTACATGTCTATATGCAAAATTAATTAAACTTTGAAAATAACAAAAGTTTTAACCAAAATAATTAATCCAGCAAAAAATAAAGTAAATCTAATTTTTTAATCAAATAAAGATAGCAAGATTAAAAACAGAAATGTTAAAATCTGGGAGGGATACATAATTAATTTGTAGTAAAGAGGGTATTTAAAATGCTTTGATTATCTACATAAACAAGTTAAATACGTTTTTTTAAGTACTAATTTGCAAGGAGGTAAAGGTCAAAATTAAAGAAAGCTTCTAAAAGAAATGAATAAACCTGAAGCTGTCTTTATTTTTATACAAAAGTAAAGTATTTAATAAATCTGTAAAAGGAAGAAAATCCCAAGCATGAGACAAGCCCAGAACTGAAGTTACTACTCCTAGTGAAAAATCTAAATGTCACTCACACAAGAGAAGTGAAGCCCCAACACTGTCAGAAACTCAACAGCCACCCCGAGAGGAGACTCTGGGCAGCACGCTTCACTTTTACCTTAATGGAATGCTACTAACCTTTACCTTATGCAAGACCATGAATGGTCGTAGTGCACACACACCTTCCTTTAAACCCCCACTTGAGAGATAGAGGCAGGAGGACCAGGGGTTCAAGGTCACTTAACACGGTAAGTTCAAGACCAGCCAGGGCTGTGTTGAGATTCGCCTCCAAAAGGAATTAGCCATTCAGAGAAACAAACCTAAGATTTTAAATTGTTTTTTCAAAATACTGTAGAATGTTAAACTGTAATATTAAATTAATATTCTCCAAACAAAGGCTAGTATATAGTTAAGGCCTTAGCTTATGAAAAATAAGGTATTTTAAATCAAATGGAGAAATATAAAAGAATTAAAAAGTCAGAATAATTAAAATACTGAGAAACTATGACCAATAATGCATGATGACAAAGATTTGAATGAATTGCATTAAAAATACTTTAGAAGAGTATTTAAGGACCAGAGAAGATGCCAGCAATGTAATTTTTAATTAAAATACAGACAAGGGAACAACATGGTCAGTGGCCTCATCTAAGGCACAGGTTTGTGTCAGATCATCAGCTCTGTAGGAAGTCTGTGTTAAGGGACTGTCCCCGCACGGCAGCATCAACTGCACTCCTTCTCAACACCACTGTGTGAGTCGAGAAGTGTGAAATCCACACAGGAACACCCAGAGGATATTTAAAAGACTGCAGCCATCAGATGTCCTGAGCATGAGTCAGTTACAGAATTTGCTCACTTTAAAATTCTGAATGGCACTAAAGGAAGAAATTATTTTATCTCTCACATGAAGTCAGAGCTTTTTAAAGCAGAGGGGCATTGCTTAAGATTAGCAACTTCAATTAAAAATTTTAACTGCTCAGCAAAGTTTAGAATGTTAAAAGCATTATTTTAAAGAGAATAAATAAAGGTTAGTAAAATAGTACCTTACAGCCATTGTTGTGGTGTACACCTTTAATCCCAGCAATCAGGGAGGCCAAGGCAGGCGAGTCTCTGAGTTTGAGGCCAGCCTGGTCTGGCAGGATAGGGAAGGCTATCATCTAGAAAAACCCTGTCTTAAAGAACCAAAAAAACCCAGACCAAACCAAACAAAACCAAACCAAAAAAAAAAAAAAAACCACTTACCAGCACCGTAATTCAGAAATTACATCACTGCATACAGATAAATATATCTTTGTATTTCACTCCTAAGGGACATCTTAGATACAAATAGATTCGGTCTACTTAACTGCTCTTTTCTACTCTAAAAACTGTTCATTTAAGTAAGGAACACAATGAGTATTTGTGTTTATTTTCATAATACCTCAAATGAACTTCAATTAGGATAAAATTTTAAAGATATAACAAGGCTGCTCGTCACCAATGTTTCTGAGAGCTCAGTACCTGCTGAGTGCCACATCACTGTGATCCCATCCAGCCCCAACTATCTCAGAAGATAAGCAGACCCAGTCTGTTCAGTACTTGGATGGACACAAACGTCACATTCAGTGACTGTTCTATATGCTAAAACCACCAAGAATAAAGAATATGAAATAGACTACATCAAGAAGATTCCATGGCTCAGTGGTTAAGAGCACTTACTGCTCTTCCATGGGACCTGAGTTCGATTCCCAGCACCCATATGGCAGCTCACAGCCGCCTGTAACTCCAGTGCTTCCGGCCTCGTTGGGCCCCGCACGCACACGGTGAACATGTAGACATGCAGACACAGGCACAAGTAAAATAAACCTTTTAAAAAATGTTCCTATCACCAGTCATGCAAACCAATGTAACTACTGACGTGTTGGTCAAAATATACACATTTATTTTAAAAAGATTTTGTGTTTCAAAATACATTCATTTTTAAAAGATTATTTGAAGTTAAAGATGTATTTATAACCATGCCAGATATTACACTATGTAAGGTTCCCATTATTTCATTGAATAAATGACAAAGCTTTTATCTCATTCCCGTGAGTAATTCTAGAGCACACCATTTCCTACTTCCACACAAACAGCGACAACTGTCAACAACCTCCCCAGTTCTTGAAAGCTTTAACTTGCCAGAGCATCAACCACACACGTGCTCTAACAGCGAAGGGCACCCACTTCCCGCACATGGTGCAGTGTCTCATGCCTATTGTTAAAAGCCTCTCAATCTTCATAATGAATGACTGAACCCACTCTCATTTTGTAACATATTTCTCCTCAGTCTGTAATAAAGGGTGTTTTATATGCTGGAAAATGTATATATTATATAAAAACTTGCTATTATTAGATTTTAAATTTGAAGTTTTTATTTTATTTTTTTCTGACTTAGCCTGCATTTTTATTATTTTCTTTTTAAAGATTTTTTGGCATATACATTTATATTGTTACATATAAATAGAAAAATTACATACAGCAAGAAGAACCATGAAGCAATCAGGGATCATATGAATGTTACATTCAAAGTGTTTTGGTTAATTGCATTTGGCAACCTTGTAGAAAACATCTTCCTATCTTGGTGAGTCTAAAATTCTGAATGAGACTCAATATCTGTCATCTCTCATCTCTGTCAACTCAAAATCTCCAGCTAGACATAAAAACATCTTAACCCATAAACAGCTAAGGTTAGCTGTAAGACTAAACTATCTGGTATACAAACCCATCAGAGACTTGAGAAGGAATGAAACTTAACTACTTGAGTCATCCAAAAGTGCAAGTCAGCAGCTTCCAAAATGAGAAAATGGCAGAGACAGTTTACTGCCTGGACAGTCACCCAACACTCTCTATAATGTTGGAGCATCATCTTCAGCCTTCTGGCCCAATATATCTGACAGATATATTTGTGAGGCAGGAACTATTGAGGACTTGCTTACGAAGCTTTGATTTTTAAATGCAAGTGTCAAGTTCATGTAATGATTTGCCATAGACATGGTCCATGATTATAGATCAGATGACCAGCAAATAACCCTTAGTTTTATACTCAAGGTAATGAACACAGAAGCCTTAAAGGGCACTCTACACTTCGGGATTCTCCTGCCCAAATACTAGAGCTTTATTTTAAAAAGAAAAGTATCTCAGAGAGCATCAGCAGGGAAAACCAGTAAACTGAAAACCGCTGTTCTTCTGCCTGACCCTCACACACTGGAAACCACTGCTCTTCTGCCTGACAGTCACACACTGGAAACCGCTGCTCTTCCAAAGACTGTTTCAAAACAAGAACTAGTAAGTAAGCTCTGCACTGAGGATGTCTTCGGTGAGGGACAGAAAAAACTGACCTGTGCAGAGCAGGCACTCAGAGGAATCAGGGTGAGCTGAACCTGCCTGTTATGGGTGAGGAAGCCGTGAGCTGGGATTGTCAGCACACACCTTGCAAAACAGACAGGACCAGTAACCACTGGCATGGGAGAAGAAATGGACCCACTGTCAAAGCAGAAGCCACTGCGACTCAGTTCCACCAAACAGCACCCCAGCAGTCCTCAGCAGCTAAGGAAATGATTCTCGTTTACAAGACAGCCAACATAAGAAAACCACTAAGCACATGGTTTCACGAGAAAACTCCATCAGGCATTTGCAGAATTCACACCAGCTCTACACAAAGACTTCCAGAAGATGGAAGAAAGACGCCCCATGCTGCACTAAATCAGCATGATCATGATACCAAAGTGGACATGGCGTGGGGTGCTGGGCAGGGGTCAGCTTCCTATGCACAAATGTAAATTTCGGGGCTGGGGGCTGGTGAGATGCCACAGCGGTTAACACACTGTCTGCTTTCCCAGAGGTCCTGAGTTCAATTCCCAGCAACCACATGGGCTCACAGCCATCTATAATGAGACCTGATGCCCTCTTCTGGCATACAGGTGTACATGCAGACAAAGCACTCATGCTTTAAAAAAAAAAAAAAAAATTCTTTCTCTTTTCCTCTTCTGTGGAGCTGAGGAGAGAATCCAGAGCTTTATGGATTCAGCCATCGCTAAGCTGCAGTCCCACTCCCTGTGCACACCATGCCACGCCATGACCCACCCAGCATTTGCTTTCTTAGGTAGGATTGGGATTACAGGCAATTACAGACATACAGCGCTGTACTCAGCTTAAAATGCAAAAATTCTTAATAAAGCATTAGCGACTCTATGGTTCGTTCTACAAATGAGAAAAGGTAGATTCAGTATAACAGGGGAGCGTCTCACCATAGTTAAACTGGCTGTTAGACTTCTCACAGTTGATGATATTGAACCTGTACGCAACACCAGGCCGCATGCCACTGACTTCGAAGTAGAACCACTGGTGGTAGTGGTTACTGTTGATATCCGAGTTCAGAATGAGGTCATACTCGCTTCTAAAACACAAGACAGAGACCCTGAAGGCAAGTCCGAGTGTCGGCGCACACACAAAATGAGAACGCGTAAATGGCTTACTTTCTAATTTGAATTACTTTGCGCAGATTCCCAGATTCAAATCTCGAGTTAAACTTCAAAATATCTCCTTCTTCTGGAGTGGTGCAACTAAATAAATATTTTAAAGTAAATATAATTAAATATATCACATTTAAACAGATAAAAGTAGAGGACAGATAAAAAAAATCTGTTAAAACAAATATAGCAAATACAACAAAGAAAAATCTGACTTACTCTTGTACTCAAATTATAATTACAAAAGACTTGTTCTACATCTATACCCATAAGAACTTTGTCTTGCTGAACAAATGTCATTTCTAAAATACTGAATAGTACATGTAAAAAAAAAAGAGATTTATTTTTAAGACTTCCTGGTAAGTAGCTGTAATTCTAACAAATCATGCAGTTTTTGCTAGTAGCCAGCATGGGAGGTTTAGACACTTTCCCTGTCATATTGCTGAGCATCCACATGTCCACCCCTAGTACTGTCTGCCTGACCCTCACAAAATAAAATCCCTGCTCTTCTGAAGATTCTATTCCAAAACAAGAACTGGTCAAACTCCAAAAATCTCAGTGACTTTGTCCATAGCACACCGGCTAGGAGAAAGCTGGGGTTTGTTTTCCACATCTAACACGGAGGCATGAGCCATGAAATAGCTAAATGATTAATAAGGCATGTTCTTCTCCCCTTGTGTAAGAACGTGTTAACGTCGAAATGGCGGCACACGCCTGCTGAGCTGGGAGGACTAGTGTAAGTTGGAGGCCAGCCTGGGCTACACAGTGAGTTCCAGCCTAAGCTACAGCGGGAGACCCTGCCATAAAGAACAACAAAGAACCCTTTAACTCAGTGACCACTTTGACACACATCTTACCCACACATCTACCAAAAATGATGTTTAAACATTTGTTTCCTCCAATCAGGATAGGTAAAATGTCCAATTTCCACAGAAAGGGGAGAAGAGACCCATAGAAAGCCGACTGAGCTTCTTATTTGAGTCGTTGTCATCTTTATTTATTTACTACATTTAAATCCTGCCACACACCATTAATGATATTCAAAAACAGCGAATGGCTGGCATGCCAGCCACAAGGCCAGGCTGGGGACTCCAGTGACTAGTCTGCTGCATGGCAATTCGGGACAGTATTTCTTGTGAAAGCCTCCACTCTTTTAAATGAAGGGAGTTTCATTTTTTCCAAAACTACAACATTAGCTTGTAACATTTAAATTTCACCTAAAAGCAGAGCTTATGCTAGCTTTAAAATAAGCCCGTTTTACCCTGATCCTCATATACCTGACCTGCTAAAGAGTGAGGTGAGCAACAATAAAGGAGCAAGGCATGATAAAAAGACGATTGTTTCATCTTTTAGAAATAACACTACAACTGTATTATAAAAACAGCTTACGATTAAGAAGGTCTTAGAAATCAGACTCACGTAGGGTTATCGAGGTCATACACCACCCGGTCTATGACGTCGCTCTGGTGGATCAGCCTCTCAATATCCTGGGCAATTTTTGTCCTGCAATCATAGAAGACACATGACAAAATTCACTACTACCCGCACAACTTTCTCCAAAGGAAATCCACCTTGAGAAGGTATAAAATAGCAACTATGCAAATAAAAATAACCATCACTTATTTGTATATAAAAATTAACACAAAATAACCAAAATAAAAATCAGTACCTATCAAAAATCCAGCTATAAAAGCTACCTACATAAAAGACCACCACAGTAAAACCTAGAGAAAAGCCGAGGGTGGAGGGAAGGCAGCCTGGAACCTCTATTAGGCCTTTCTAGACAGAAGGCATGGGACCAACTAACTGTTAGGCAAGTAATTCTGTGCACAACAGCATTGTTACTGGAGGCTGGACAGAGCCTGAGAGCTAAGACATCCCATGAGATTTTAACTATTATCTATTTAAGGGTTTAGCCCAAGAATCTAACTACCAGTATGTGTGCATGTTCTACAGAATGCCCTTCCTTTGCCCCACACACAGAAGGTGGGAAGGAGGGAAATCCTAATCGGAACCAAGACAGAGCTGAGACAGAAAATTCAGACTTTAGGGCAGATGCTGATTCCAGCCAACTGGCCACCAAGTCCTGGCAGCACTAGTGGAAAGCCGTCTCTCCAATCTCTTTTAAGATTTTTATTTTTAAATTGTGCGTGCGTGCGTGCGTGCGTGCGTGCGTGCGTGCGTGCGTGCGTGTTTGTGTGTGTGTAGCAAAGCTGTCAAATCTCCCTGGACCTAGAGTTTACAGGTACTTGTAAACCACCAGAAGTGGGTGCTGGGAACTGAAGTTAGGGCCGTTGCAAGAGTAGTGTATGCTCTAACCACTGACCCATCTCGCACTCTAGTCCCTGTAACAAGTTCTTAAGGAGGAAATCCACTAAACAGACTGGTTTAACTTCTAACTTTGTTCACTTCAGCTAAAGACAAACAGTAGAGATTAAAACCATGGTTGCTCATCTATAAATAGTGTGAAGAAGTTTGCCAAAATGGTTACAATAAAATTTTAAAAAATATACTGGACACTGAACTTTAAGACCGCTTAGCTAAGAAAAACTGGAACTACCACCTCTACACAAAGATGTTTTTCTGTACTTAAAGAATATATATAAACATCATTAGCCTCGAAGCACCTCCCAAAGACCATGGTGAGGGTTGTTTTTATGTGTGCTGCTGCTCAGGCTAGAGACCCATTTGGAGGTCGGGCCTAGAAGAAGGAAGTTAGGTCCCTAGGGAGGATGCTAAGCACTCTGCCCTTCCTCTCTGTCCCTTCCTAGCCACTGTTAGGTAACCGGCTCTGTTCTGCCTTATCAAGGGCCCCACAGCATGGTCAATCACCACAGCCTCAGACCGCAGAAAACACACCAGAATAAGCCTTTTCCCCGGATGGGTTGTTACTCACAGACACCTGTGGGTGACAGAAAGGTGTAACTACAGTATAACCTAAATTCTACATACGGCTCGTACTGAATGAGGGTCTGGGCATCATGAAGAAAATGTTAAAACGTGTGACAGGTAAATATAAAAAAAGGCTAAAACAATAAGAAAGTTTTCTTAATCTACTCAATAGTTAAACACACTTTACTTTTCATTTTACTCTGTAGAAAAATAACTCAATACATACAAAACAGCCTTTAAAGGGGGCAGCTGTTAATGTTTCTGTTGCTGGAATGGAGCAGCTTAAGGAAGAAAGGGCCCAACGTGGCTTACAGTTCAGGGTTCCCATCCATCATGACGGGAAAAGCAGGGCAGCAGGGTGGTGAGGTGCTAGCACAGACGCAGGTGGTACAGATGTTGGTCTCAGCTTGCTTTCTTCTTTTATTCTGCCCAGGCCCAGAGCTAAGGTGAGTCCTCCCACCTCAGTTAGCCTAGTCTGATCGTTCACAGATGCCCAGAGGTCCCCAACATAAATGTCCCTCGCAGGCAAGCCCAAAGCTAAGCAGGACCTAGGTAACGCCTCCTGAGCATGCTGTCTACATTTGTTTGTTCGGTTTGGTTCTGTTTGAGAGAGTTAATGTGGCTGGAGGGGTGAGTGCACATGTGTTATGCATACATTTGCACATGTATGCAAGTGTCCATGCACATGTATCTGAGGTACATGATACTTACATGAGTGTATGTCAGTTCCCAGGCTGACACTAGGAATCTTCCTTGATGCCCTCCCACCTCCTTCTCTGAGACAGAGTCTCTCAGTGAACCCAAAGCTTAGCAGTACTGCTACTGTAGCCATCCAACTTGTCTCTTCCTTCTGAGTGTTGGAATTACAGGCTGGCCACCACACCCACTCAAATACTGTCAGCATGACAATATTTGCCATCACACCTAGTCTCCAGGCCTGAGTTACAGTTCCATGAGTGAATGTCTATGTAACTAGTGGAGTGGAAATGTCCCAGGGAGCCTGGTGGGTCGACAGTGAGTGCGCAACCAAAGGCAATTGCGTCCTTGCTTTCTAAATGACAGGAGCAAAAAGCCCAGCACGTCTTGCCCAGATAACACCTGGAAGTCCTGCTTCCTGCCTTCTGAGCTCACATTATTTCTGCCCCCTTTTCCATAATGTCCCCTGAGCCTGATGAAGGGACTGGGAGGACAACAAGACCTCACAGGACTAGAAAAAGTCTGCATGAGAACTAATAACTGTTCCCTTGCCTGATAAAATGGAATGAATCCCCTGTACTGGCTGGTTGTGTGTTAACCTGACATGAACTAGAATCATCAGAGAGGAAGGCACCTCGCTTGACGAAAATGCCTCCTTGAGATCCAGCTGGAAGGAGTTTTCTCAACTAGTGATCAGTGGGGTGGGCCCAGGCCATTGTGGGTGGTGCCATTCCTAGGCTGGTGTGCTGGGTTCTGTAAGAAGGTGGCAGAGGCAGGTCATGAGGAGCAAGCCAGTAAGCAACACCCCTCCATGGCCTCTGCATCACATCTTGCCTTCAGGTCCTTGCCCCATCTGAATTCCCGTCCCAACTTCCTTCCGTGATGAACAGTAATATAGAAGAATAAGCCGAATAAACCCTTTCTTCCCCAACTTGCTTTTTGGTGGCAGTGCTTTGTCACAGCAATAGAAGCCTGCCCTAACTAAGCTGTGCTCCACATATAATTTTACTGTTGCTTTATCATCTACATTGAGCACATAAGCAGATGAATACTTTGCTCTTGTTTTTCATTTGTATGTTTGTTTTGTTTTTTTTTTTTTATTTTTGTTTAATAAATTTATTCAGATTACAACTCAATTGTTATCCCATCACTTGTATCCTCCTGTTCCTCCCTCTCTCCCACTTTCCCCGTACTCCTCTCCCCTAGGTCTATGGTTTTTTTTGTTTTTCTTTTTGGGGTTTTTTGTTTTGTTGTTGTTGTTTTATTTTTGTGTTTTGAGGGTTTGTTTTTGTTTTGTTTTGTTTTTTTGGTTTTGGTTTTGGTTTTGTTTTTTTTTTTTTTTTTTTTTTTTGGTTTTTTTTTTTTGTTTTTGTTTGTTTGAGACAGGATTTTTCTGTGTAGCCTTGGCTGTCCTGGAACTCACTCTGTAGACTAAGCTATCCTCAAACTCAAAGAGATCCACCTGTAATACTCAGGATAATTTTTAGGCACAGACTCTCATGGTGCTGAGCCTGGCTCAGCCTCCCAAGTGGCCAGGTCCACAGGTGTGTATCATCATATCCATCTGACTGGGAAATTTCAAAGGAAAGGGCTGCTTCCTTTCTTTGAAAGTGACAAGACAGTATCCTCAGTGATTTGACACCTTTCATGTGTAATGTGCAGACAGGGAATGGCATTGGCAAATCGAGATAAGAAAACAGACATGACACAGCGAAAGTCAATGTCCTCGACGCCTTTCTAGAAATAAGCATTCCTGAGAACTTTAGAAACAGCTGTTAGCTAACTAATTTGATATTTTTGACATAAATGTGAAACTTTGAACCCTTAAAACTACTCAGCTATCAAAGTCAGAAAACATTTTCTATAAAGATAAGGACAGTTCATATTTTAGGCTTTGGAAGACACAGGATTTCTGTCACAGTTTTGTCATTGTAGGGGGAAAACAACTAAACTGTCAAGTGAAGTGTTGTGTAGTACCAGATGCTGTAGGTAAAATGCACAGTTGTGGCTTAAAGAGGTTTGAACTCTAGGATGTTCTGAGGCCAACCATAAGGCCTCCTCTTCAGTAGGTGCTGCACGTGTAACAAAACTGATGAGACATCGTTTTTTGAAAGTCACCAAAAATAGTTCAGACACAGTAAGCAGATTTTGCACAGGTTTTTCTTTTTCTTTTTCTTTTAACGTGCTGAGTATGTTTATTTTTTGGCACACTAAATATCACCTCACTTAATGCCTTTATGAATACCAAATTCTCACTCTGTATTTCCAGCTAAAATTTCAAATAAAGTAATACATCCTAATTGCTTCATTTATGGCCTATTTTAAAAATCACATCTAAATGAAGTATGAATAAAAATTACTGAATATCACTAAGATCATATTTATTCAAACATCATTAAACAATCCTTCATAGTTTTAGGTGCAATATAAAACAAGTTTCTACACTATACCAAAGTCATATTCTTCTTCTTTTGTTTACGTAAGTTATCTGCTAACAAAATAAAAGTAAACCTAGATAACTACATAAAGTAAAGTATCATGTGCTTTTTGCACTTCTTGAGAACAGACAGAGGAAAAGGGTAAGCAGTCCCCCTTGCCTCAGACTCAAGCATGTTTATCTCAAGTGTCCTCAGACATCCCTTGTCCTGTGGCAGGCCAATGCCCTGGCCCTGTGACAAGGAGAAAGGAGTCAGCCAACAGCTGCGCCCTGAGAACAGCTGTGGGAATATTTCCATTAGGTCACAATTGCTTACCCCAGACTATAAACGCCCAAGGTAACCAGGAGGAGGAACTGCCTGAGACTCTAAGCTGGCCCTCCAGCTCACCGTTTCAACAGGGCTTCTCTGGCCATCTCTACCGGATGCTCTAAGTGCCTGACCTGATGCTCAGTTACTCACTACCTGCTATGTGTTCTTTTCCTTTTCTTGCTATGCACCAAATAAACTCAACTCCAACAATCTAGATCATTCTCTAGGTACAGCAGGGGCAATTTCAAAGAAACACAAAACATCCTAGCAAGGGTACCTTTAACGCATAGTCATTTTTTTCCTAGAGACACCAAAGAGAATCTGTAAATGTGCCTTACATTTCACAGTGGTCTTACGTAGGAGGAGGAAGAAATCTCCAACTCACCTTTGTACACCGTAAGGCCTTTCTAAAATAGGCTCTTTGAAAGGAGGTGGAATGTGACCAAAATAATCAGGATAAGCCACCTCTGAATACTCTGGAACAGACTTCGTATTTTTCACAATCTCAATATAGAGGTCTGGGTCATGGAGTGCTGGTCCATCGGAAACGTCAGCAGAGGACGTCTGCTCTACTGATGAGTTGGACTCGGTATCTTCTTCATCTTCAACCTCAACTCCAGTACAACACAGCTTCCCAAGCTGTACTGTCCGCCCTTCAAAAAGAGTGTTTCCACACGTAGCCACATGTGGACATGCTTTTGTGCATGAGAGGACAGTGAGAGGAAGCCCGCAGTCCTTCCTCACTCCCGCAGCCAAGCCCGAGGCGACTTGTGGAGGAATGTTCTGCAGTGTTATTCGGTCTAAGGCCTTCACAAGATCATTGTTGAAGCCCTGGGCTGAAGAAGCAGTTCTGTTCTGAGCAGCTAGCTGCTGTGCCACTGTCCTGTCATTGCCCTTGGCATCTTCCTTGACTTCCTCTCCTTTGACAGACCCTTTCTCCTTCATTACAGCTCCTTTCTTTGCACTACCTGAATTCCCAGGCGCTTCCTCTCCAGCTGTGGGAACAACAATTGGTCCTCGAACTTTCCCCTCAAACACAAAAGGTTTGGGTTCTTTAGAGATTAAATCATAGTCCTGTTTAAAAAAAATAAATTTAATCTGCTATCTGTCAGTATTAAAATATACTAATAAAACTAAGATCACATTTGTTTTATAAGCTGCTTTGGAAACCTAAGGCCTTTCTCTGATTTCCATGGGCTCCAGGCATGCATATGGTGCATATACACACACTCAGGCAAAATACTCATACATAGTAAATAAAGAATGAATGAACAGATAAATAAATAAGTTAATAAAGCAAGGCAAGAGACAGCTCAACAACAGAATGCCTACTTTGCAGGCACAAAAACCTGAGTTTAATCTTCTTCTGCCCTGCAGAGACTCCCATATGCTGCCTAAAAAATAACATTCAGTTGACCTCCACTAGCAACTGATTAAGCAGACGGTGTTCAGGATGCAGATGCATCCAGGTGTCATAGATTTCAATGAGTAATACAGAAAAGCAATTAATTTCACATATACTTGTCAAACGATATATCAAAAATTGATTCAATGATGTTTGAATAAAATTCTTTCAAACCCTCCCCTTCCCTGGGCAGGGTGTGATGGCCCTGCCCTTCACCAGCTGCAGCACTTGGGAGACTAGCCCACAGCTTGCCTGGACAGCACAGTAGAGCTGGCCCTGCCCCTTGCTGCCAGCAGCAGGAGGGAGGGCTTGTCTTTCCCTCTGCCTGTGTGGTGTAGGAGAGCTGGCCCTGGTGGCACAGGTGCAGGAGAGCTTGTGGGCTGACCAACTCAGCTACCACCCAGACCTAGATCCAGGGCTTTGAATTGGCCCTCCCCAACATCTACCCCATCTATGAACTGCTAGATCCATGAAGGGGCTGGTCCTGCAGATCCAAAGCTGCAGGATCTCCATGACACAGGGCAACAACAACAAGATGTCAGAGAGGAGCCCTGGTGAGGACTCAGTATTGATGGTGTAGCAGAAGCCAGAAGCCTCAAAGCAGAGCAATGTCTCATTGCAATGAACATTTGAAAATAAAATTATGTGGACAAAAGGATATACTGTGGGGTACACTGTGACACACTGCAGCTTCCATGTCCAGATGTTTTTTTCTTTTAGGGAGATGTTGCAAGGGTGGAGTGTGAATATGGAGGGACGGGGAGATGAGGGGAATTAGGGTGCATGATGTGAAATACACAAAGAATTACTAAAAAGTTAAATACAATACAATAAAAAATAAAATTCCTTCAAACACTATATAATATAGAATCAATAAACTTTTAATATCCTCAATAATATATCATTAAATATTTAATGATTTAATGAACAAAGTATTTAAAGAACGCATTCCTCTGAAACAGGCAATGAGAAGACAATCAAGTGTGAGGACAACTCCTTTAGCACTGAATCTAGTTATGCAAATAAAGGCAACATGCTATTTCTCTAACATAGAGCACTAAAATAATTAACAGCCTGTAACTTAATGGCAAAATGCACAGTGTAGCGCACTGTGTGTGCTGCCGTATTACTTGGAGTAGAGCTCTAGAGCCCTGACTCTCAGGAGCATCTGTCTTTACTATTTCACCTAGCTACATTAGTCAGACCCACAGAGAAACCAATCCTGCTCCAGAAGGAACCAAACTAACAACAAGTTAGCCACCTGTTTACATCATAAGGGGCTGTACAGGGCCCACCAAGGTTAGCTTAGCTGGGTGGTAAACTACGATCAGGGCACGGAAATGTAAAGATAGACATGTATCACGATTCAAAAGGAAGAGGTGGCTTGGAAAACAAGGAGAGTCTTAATCAGCAGCTCCCAACCTTCCTAAATGCTGCGACCCTCGTGCAGTGGTGACCTCCAACCATAAAAATTATTTTTGTTGCTACTTCATAACTTTTCTTTTGCTACTTCTATGAATTGTAATGTAAGTATTTGATATGCAGGATATCTGACATGAGACCCCTGTGAAAGAGTCATTCATCCCAAAGGGGTTACAACCCACACGCTGAGAACCACTCATCTAAACCTTGACACCCATTATAAACTTACTCTATTGTATTCCCACGTCCAAGCTATAACTTGTATAACATTACATATTCCTATATGCATATGATTATAGAAAACTAGGTTAAGTCATTATACGCTCATCAGTTTCTACCCCAAACCACCATATTACTTGTCTGCCTTGATTTAGAAAGCATTTACCTTCAAATGGTCCAAGTGAGACCAAACACATTAAAAAGAGTCACTCAGCAGTTGTTCTCGGTGACCCAGTCCACACAGCTCCCCCAATGCCTCTGCCTGGCCACTCTCCTCCCCACTGCTTCCCACTTGACCTCCCCAACCCCAGCTACTTCCCTTCTGACCCCTGGCCTCCTTCCATTACTCAGTTCTCCAATGGACTTCAAGCTTAGAGGAAGTGCAGTGAATAGCAGGCAGGAGGTGATCTCTCACTGAACCCAAGGCTCCTAAGTTTACTCCCAAAAACAGACATGAGAAACTGGCAAATATTCCTCACTTAGTCTCATATGTAAACTCATTGTAGTCTTTTTCTCTAGTCAACTGTAATTAAGGATATGGGATTTGGAAAGCCACAAAATTTATAGCAAAAACTATAAAGTCTTAGAGATTAGCTAGTCCACAAACACTTCCTGGGTTTTTGTTTGTTTTTGTTTTGAGACTGGCTGGCTGGCCTGGAGCTCATTACATAAGCCAAACTGGCCTCTGAACTCACTTAGATTCACCTGCCTGTTTTTCTGGTGCTGAGATTAAAGGTGTGTGCCACCATGGCCAGAGGCAGCTTCACAGTCACAAGCACCCAGCACAGTAAAAACAACTGACAACAAAAAACTACACCTACTGACCACCAACAATTCAGTCACTACGCCTTGCTGTATAACCCAAGCTAAATAATTAGTTTAGGGAGTAAGAATAAGAGATGCTGATAATGACTCAACCTGCGTTTGTAGGGCCTCAGGTTGCCCCTTTCATCTGTCCTGACCCCTGTTATGCTACATAGTAACCTGTAAGAGGACAAGATAAAGAGGCACAATTCCTTCTCCTCACTACTTAAACACACAAAAGTAACACAAGAAAGACCACAGCACAATTTTATAATACAATTTTAACAATATAAGACAAAATTTTAAAAGCAAGTGAAAGTGATGAACCAAAGTAATTATAAAATGTAAAAACTAGCCCGACATCCTCTCTGTAAACAAAGACAAGTGCCAGCCACTTTTTCAGAAATGAAAAATGGCAATTATGTGCATAAAGGAGAAAAAAGTGAATTTTTTATAAAACCAAGTATGGCTAAATGTGGTGCACTTATACCTGAAAATCATCAGCAAGCTCAGGAAAGAGGTGTTCGTACATTCGGAGGTCTTCTATTGTCCGTCCTGGTACTTGCTGGGGCTTTAGCTTGTTAATGTCTGTTTCAATATCATCATTCTGGAAAAACAAGACATGTCATTACTTCAGAATATACTTTATATCTGAAATGTAGCAGAATATTATTACTATAATTACTGAATAATCACCAGTGAAATTTGTATTTCCTTTAATCTGAAATCAGTTCTTTTAATTTGCTGTAGTTATCATTGGTGTTCATTTTGCTGTTTGCTTACAGTTAATCTTACTGTAACTGCTGGAGCGGCAGTAACCACATCAAAAGTGGCACCAAGGCTGCAACCAGACCAAAGGCTGTCTCCCTCACTGCTGCCCACATTGAGGCTGCCCCCACCGCCATGCCTCTGTGGTATAGCAGCAGCCAGATCAAGGCCACCACTGCTGCTGTGGTAACAGCACCCACTGCCAGAGCAAAGGGGATAGGCTTTGGACACACACACACACACTCATACACTCTCACACTCATGTAGAGATTTCTTCACAGCCTCTGCTGCCTCAGTCGCCTGCTGTTGTGCATTGCCCCACCTCCAGCTCCTCCATACCCCCACTCCCCTACACCCCCCACTTCTGACCCAACCCTGTGACGGGATATCTTCCCCAAGCTTTGAGGAGCCCCCCCTCCAGCCCCCTTTCCCAGAGTGCCAAACACAATCCCCACTCCCAAGAGCTATGTAGCTCTTAAGCAGCGGGCTACTAAAATTTAAAGTGGCTCTCTGCCAGTCCTCATTTCAGCCTCAGGGCAGTCAGACCCTCCTTCCCACCCTGGGACTGTGAAGATGAGGAGAGTAAATGGTGTGGCCCCTCAGCAGGAGCTGTCTATGGTGACTATTCCTGCCTCATGGACTCTGCTACTGCGCCACGGGAGCTGTCCATGGTGACAACAACCTTCTCCGCTTCAGCCCACTGCCTTCACAATGGACTCTTGGTAAATTTTGGACATTTTGTAAACTATAGCAGAAGACTGGCCTGACCTCTGCCTGAGAAAGTACCAGAAGCCTCCCATCCCCCAGACCTCTGTAAGTGCAGATCTCCAGCCCCCTCAGTAGGACTCATTCCAGATTATACTATTTTGGGATGAGAACTCGGGACAAAAACCCACTAATCCCTGTGCCCCCCCCCCCCCCCCCCCCCCGGTCAGGCTTGAAATCTCACCAATCCACACTCTGGAAATCCCTGCTCACAGAAAGCTCCGCCCCCTAAGACGCCCTATATAAAAGCTGTGTCTGTCCAGTTCTCTCCTGTCTCCTCCCAGGAGCAGAGGCAGTCACTCCTGGATTATTCCCTCCAATATATCTCTTTTAAGAGATGTACAGCCTGCGGTGACCCAAGAAGGAGGAGGAGGAGGAGGAGGATGAAGAGGAAGAAGAAGAAAAAGAGGAGGCGGAGAAGAAAAGAAGAAAGAGTGGAGCTTAGGCACCAAGCCTCCTCGGTTCCTCAGGGCTTTAGGGGCAACCCTTCCCTGGGAGCTATATCATCCCTGTTGAGGAGGCCTCCTCGCAGAGCTGTGAGGTTCCTGGGCTCCCATGTCTCAGGATACCCTTGGAACCCTGTCCCACCTCAGGGCTGGGATACCTTCCCAGCTCTCAGAGTTGTGGATATTCTTTCACCCAATTAATTATGGAAGACAGGCCATACCACACACACAGCACATGCAACACAACAGTATTCAGGCTCATCAAGACAAAACATATGTTCTCATCAGTGTCCCTCTCTTTCTGCTGTGAAGTAAAGCTCAAGAAAACTAAAGTGAGAAAACCTCAGAGACCTATAGAATATGGCATTAAATTTTTTTTCTTATTTTTACAGATTCTTTGACAACATATGTCAACTGACAGCACACAGCCTACCTCAAAGAAGATGATGAGCATCAAAGAACCTCCTTATGGAGATGGCTTCAAATGTGGCAAACCAGCCACTGAGCAAATGTGCCCTCATTTCTGCCACAGACAGAATTCTGCCTGAAATAGGCAAGCCTGGATGAAGGCAGTGTTAATGACCAAACTCTGCCAAGACAGGGTAAGCAAGTCCTCAATAGTTCCTGCCTTACAAATATGTCTGTCAGATAATCTGGGCCAGAAGGCTGAAGACGATGCTCCAACGTTATAGAGAGTTTTGGGTGACTGTCCAGGCAGCAATCTGTCTCTGTCATTTTTTATTTTGGAAGCTGGTAACTTGTACTTTCTGTTCACTCAGGTAATTAATTTTATTCCTTCTCAAATCTCTGGGGTTGAAGACCAGATAGTTTAGTTTTACAATTAAGCTTAGTTGTTTAGGAGTTAAGATGCTTTTAGGTCTAGATAGAAGTTTTTAGGTTGACAGAGATGGGATATGATAAAGATTGATTTAGGTACAAAACTTTGGACTCTCATAGATAGGATAGATAATATTTTCTCCTAAGTTGCCAAATGCATATGGAATGGACATCGTAAATGTAAATATTACCTGATAGTTTTCATAAAAATTCCCTAATTACATTATATATTAGTTTATTATTGAAAGAAAAGGAGCCTTTTATGGGACTTAAAGGGGGAATGTTGGCATAATGTCCTTGTGGACTGTTCAGTTTACCCTTGTTCATTCAAATGCGGATTTCTCCACCCCACTCTCTGGACCAATCAGACATTGCATTGTGATGTTTATTCTAAGTATCTCCAGTTTCAAGTTTGTGTAAACATGTCACCATTTGTACTTTATATTGCCAATAGGTGGGACAACCTGGTAAGTGAGGGGAGGAGAAAGAGAAGGAAGGACAGCATGGAGCCACAAGGAGAAGAGCAGGAAACATGAGAAATGAACTGGGCCTAGGAGATGATTTAAAAGCAAGAATAATGTGAGAAATCTGAATGGGAAGAAGCTATCCTAGCATGGAGGTTTAGGATCAAGTAATTATTGCACAGCATGGTGCTACTGGCTAATTAAATAGATCCTAGTTTCTCTGTGTGGTTATTTGGGCATAAAGCTGGTTAAGGAGTAACCACTGATATCACTAAAATAACAATTCAATATTAAATGTAAACAATCACTCAATTATCAGCCAGTGTAAAGCTTCAGTACAGACAAGACCATCACACACTCTCATACTCATGATAAACAGGGACCCCTTTGCAAAGCCTACCATCACTCTCCATATTATTTTGCAAGGCCAAAAGAATAAGAAGTGGTACAAGTGCCCAAAATGTACCTTTAAGAAAAAAAGAGACTCTGGAGAGATGGTTCAGCCATTAGAAGTTAGGCTCACAACCAAAAATATAAGAGAAAAAGAGAGTTGTGTCCTCATACAGAAAAGCTATGTCATCAGTCAATTTTGTTCCTAAATTCCTTCTTTTCTTTTCTTTTCTTTTTTTTTTAAGTCTCACTATGTAGATCTTCAAAGAGCTGATGTGCCTCCTGACAGGAGGGTGGGTGTCACATCACCTAGGACCGACAGGAAGGCAGATGTCACTTCACCTAGGACTGACAGTGCTAAGATCCTTAACCACTTACCTCACACAAACTCATAACCTTTATATGTGGGTAATGAGACAGAACGAGACCAGTTTCTAATTTTCAAGTAGGAACTCATTTTTAATTTCCTATTTATCATTATCTGAATAAACTACTTATTTTTCAACCCTAAAGCAAATTTACTTTACTATGCTTAAATTTTCTATATATAGTATCTGTCTATATATGATCATTAACTTGTGTTCTTAAAGGAAAAATAAATATTTTTCAACATTTTTAATTCAGAAATTTGTTTTTATTTATATAATTAATAAGTAAGATTTTTGTTATTTCTATGAATAAAAGATTGGTTTTATTTACATATGCCTTGCTAACATGTAATTACTACTTTGTGAGTATATAATTTCACTTAAGTTTTTTTTAAGATTTATTTATTTTATTTATTGCATATGAGTGCTTTATTTACAGAAGAGGGTATCAGATTACATTATAGATGGTTGTGAGCCACCATGTGGTTGCCGGGAATTGAACTCAGGACCTCTGGAAGAGCAGGTGGTGCTCTTAACCACTGAGCCATCTCTCCAGCCCCTTCACTTAAGTTTTTAATCTATGAACAAATAATGTATTAATTTTCTCAATTAACATCTAATCATCCAAAGTTAAAAAAAAATACAAAGATATTTTTTAATGTTGGACAGTGCTGGTGCAATTGTTGAATCCCAGCACTCAGGAAGCAGAGGCAGGTGGATTTCTGAGTTCAAGGACAGCCTAGTCTACAAAGAGAGTTCCAGCACAGCCAGGAATGTACAGAGAACCCTGTCCTGTGAGGAGGGTAGTTTTGTTCTCTAAGCATCCAGCTCACTGTTAGAAATGGCACTAGCATTAAGGAAGGAAAAAGAATGTGTACATGTTTATGGCTGCCTGGAAGTGAGTCGTTAGAACCTATAGAATCTGTTCGACAATTATAGCAGGAAACAACAAACTGACTCATGCTGGTGAGGGAAAGGTAGTCTGCAGCCAACCACCACAGCAGAGCAGTCATGCTTCTCCCAGTACAGCACAGCCATTCCTGCAAGATGCTGTGGATCCAGCTCTTAAAAGGTGAGAAAGTCTGAGGACATCCAACCCAAGTCAGAGCAGGGCAGGCGAGGGAGGCTCACGCAGCGCGCAGTCTCAGCCAGTGCACAGGACATGTCAGTGAGAGCACAGGGCAGTGGTGAGGAGGTGGGCCCTCCCTCCAGCACACTGCCTGGCCCCTAGCAGACATGGCCCTCTGTGCCTTGACTCCAGTGCTGTGAGAATTTGATGGCTACTGGACATGAAAAGCTTGGCTTAACACACGTTTAAGTGTTCAATAAACACTATCTTTCTCGTAATTATAACTGTTTTCTTAAGGCAAAGTAGACAATACGTGAGCAATCACTATTAATCACTGTCACTCTTATCTCAGTGAAAAATGGACACCAACAACTGTTTTTCAAAGGAACCAATGTCGAAGCCAAGAAATCTACGGAAATGTTTCAAGTGAGAGATCATGCACTGCCAACTCTGAGGCTACACCCTGCAGCAGCCTCAGAGGGCATCACAGGAGCACATCCTCAGCGGGACACAGACGGCAAATCGGGAGAAAGCTGATGGCTGTGTTGCGGTTATGGTAAAGGGCCATGGAGCTGAAATATCCAACCCACTCTCAGAGGCTTGTTTTGAACATGTGCACACAGAGTTCTCCACTTTCCCTCACTCCCTAATCTTTACACCCTTGACCATCACAGCGTTTTTAGTTCAAGCTGTGAGCTGTGAAGAATTAACTATACCAAACTTGCTTTAGTGTGTATTTTAAAGAGAGAAATGGAAGAAGATTAATGTAAAAAATATGTTGCTAATCTCAGGAATCTCACTGCCCTGAGTACCCTGAAGGAAAAAAACAAAAACAAAAAACCACATTTCAATGCGCTCCTCTTGCCTGACAAGATAACTCACAGCTGGGAACCTACCAGTTCCATGGCTTATGTCGGGTCCAAACACCTAGTTAGCCCAGACTTTGTGTCTTAACATCAAACCTGCCCTGTTTTTACTTGTGATCCCATTGGTGGTAATGAATTATTATTAAGATGCGTCTTCCAGTTTTCTAGACTCTGAAAAGCATAGTGTGACCAATTTTAAGAGAATATTCCAACATTTTTTACAAGATTTACTTATTTTTAATTCATTTATGTGAGAATTTTACCTGCCTGCATATGTGTGTTATGCACGTGTGCCTGGTGTTTGCAGAGGCCACAGGCAGTGGCAAGTCCCACAGAGCTGAAGTTACAAACGTTTATCTGCTGCCAAGGATGCTGGGAGCTAAACCCAGGCCTCTGCTAAAGCAGCAAGAGCTCCTAACTGCTGAGCACCATCTTCCCAGCCCCAGCAGTCCAAGATTAAAAAAAAAAAAAAAAAGGTCAAACTAGCTCTCCCTCAAAGCAGGTAGCAAACATGCCAAGCAGGTGACAAATTAAAAGGCTCGTTTTCCTAAAGATGCCACCATCACCCTCTGTACCAGATGAAGCAAGAAGGATTTCTAAGCTTCCAGACACCCTGCAAACCCACCAGACTCTTAGGCCTCAGCTCACGCAGCTTTCCATTTCCTTAGCCCAGCATCTCCCTCCTAAGAACTACAACAGCAGCACTGAGCACATAGTTGGACTCTTTTCCTAGTGTTTTACAGGCCCAGTGACTGCTGACACAGGGACAACCACCACGTCAGTCTCAACTCGCATTCCTTAGAGTAGTTTTCAAAAGCTAAGTCAGAAAGCTTGAAATCTTTTTCCTCGGGGACAATGAACAGATTATATTAGGGCAGTTTCCAGGCTAGTAGATTCACCAGTAGATGTGATTGAAACAATTTTATCTGTATTTCTGTGTATGCAAATAAATCTGTTTTAAAGCTGAGATATACAATTCGTAAAGCTTACGAATAAATGTACCAACCTTAAAATTTTGATCTAGGTCATCTTCATTTTCAACTTCATTTTCAGCTTCTAAATCAACATCATCGTTGTCATCACTTTCATCTACTACGTCATCCACTGTGATACAAAACACACTGTATATCAGTCAGAGGCCAGTATGCACAAGGCAGACATGCATGACGCATATGCATCCATGTGTATAAAGCATTCCAATCACCAAGGAAAGGCAAGAAATTTCTTATAATTGAATTATTATGTTCATCTATTCAGCAGAATTTTTTTATTGATTACATTTGTTCTTTGACAATTTCATGTATTAGGGATTTTTTTGGTTTCCCTTTTAGATTCTTTGCTAAAGGCATCTATAAAGATGTTTCAGCAACTGGCAACCTGAGAAAGTATGTGGAAGGGCCCTAAAACTGGAAAATCCATACAAAATGAAATGCTTTATTACTGCTGTTCTCAGCCACAGATCTAAGAATGCCCTGTGTTACAGCAACCCTAATGAAGCACTAGGACAGGCTTCGATGACCCACTTCATTTCTGCAATTACTTACTTCAGTGACCATATTACAGACTAGGGATTTTTAAAGACATACTTCCTGCCCTAAAGGGAGCCCAGGATCCAAACGCACAAAGGAGCCAAAAATCACACCAGACAATCCAAATGGTAATGAGGGCAGAAGCTTGGCAATGCCATAGGACAGACAGAGAGTGGCTACCAAGCATGAAGGGCCAGGGATGACCACTGACTGACCGCTTCACAGGGCAGGGGGCTCAGCAGCACCTTAAGGAGACAGAAGGGCAGGCAGTGACGCTCTAAGAGGAAGCAAGACAGTGAGATGACAGGTAGTTGGGGGAATAAGTATGGTTGCCATGTAGAGTGTACTTGGGAAATCCCAATAAGAATGAGATGGGACGGGCACTGCACACCAGCCAACTCAGTCACAGTTTAATCTGCAGACCATACACACAGGGTGTCCAAGGAAGGAAAGGCTTGATTCAACTTGCATTTTCTGGCAGGTGTGACCAATCAAGAGAGGCAGTTAAGTGCCTAGACCAATGCAAGACTGAGAGAATGAAGGAAAAAAAAAAAAACAGGCAAGGGGTACGATGTAAAAGCACATGACCATGGCTAGGAGGAGAAGAGGAGGAGAACACCAGGCTGCTCATCAGAGAAATGGCACTTTCAACCCACACGGGAAATGCTGGGAGCTGCTTCCTGAGCACTTTGCTCTCTACATCCTATGTGACGTAGACAGAGATTACTGACTGCCTCCCACCCAGGATAGCCCTGCTTTACCTCATACTGGTAACAAAATCCCTGCACTTTAGCAGAGGGACTCCAGCCTCTGCTGCCACAGTAGATAATTTCTGACTAGTGGTGTGTGATGCAAAATAATAAACATACACCCCGCAGCAGTCATATTCTCTGGGAGAAGGGGAGGCCACCCCCTACTATGTACCGTCTCACAAGACACTGCCAATGTTCTTTGGTGGTCCAGTCCACTGAGACCCGCTAGCACAAATCACTGGCCATCATGCAGGAGAGGAACTGGTGGGGATCTTGTCTTGGAACAGTGGCGCAAAGGGCTCTGGAGACAGAAGTCCTGAGCAGAGGCCCCGCTCCCTGACTGCTAACTGCGTGACCTAGAGAAGGTCCGTCAGGTTACCCATCTCCATGTCCCTCTCTGTAAAGTGGAGGCGGCTGCTCTGTGCTGTGAGTCTGCAGCAGCTTGTCACACAGTATGCTATGGAGCCGTCTAGATCAGTGGCTCAGCTTATCTTCACTGACACCGCTACCAAATTGCTTCCAATTTTGGGGATATGAGAGGCTTTATAAAAATTAAATAAAATTTCATAAAATTAAAATGAGGGGCTGGAGAGATGGCTCAGTGGTTAAGAGCACTGACTGCTCTTTCAGAGGACCTGAGTTCAATTCCCAGCAACCACATGGTGGCTCACAACCATCTGTAATGTGATCTCATGCCCTCTTCTGGTGTGCAGGCATACATGCAGGCAGAACACTGTATATATAATAAATAAATAAATCTTTGTAAAAAAAAAAATTTAAAAAGAAAAAAGGCTATCACAGTAGGTGCAACAAGCTGGCTCTATTTACCCTAAGCCCTACCAGCAGTCAGTCATGGATGACATGGAAAGACCTGACATTTGGAAAAAGAATAGAACAAAACACTCTTCAGGAAAGAATGCACTAAATTCAAACAAAAGCCTATGGCAAACAGAAAAAAAAAAAAAAAATCTTCAATAGTGCAGGAAAATACAGTTCAGAATTGTAGAAAAATGTTTTTAATTTGAGGCAAATGTTTCAAGAATTTTCCTTTAGGTGCATGCTCCAAACGTGAAACACCACACAGCTTCAGGGCACCCGAGACTTTCTTACAGTGCTGCATTGCTAAGAATTAATTATACCTCCAACACACAATCTGACTAGAAGTCACAATCTGTCACCTGCTTTCCTGTATGCATTTACTACAGCAATGTAAGGAACACTACATATCTCTCTGATGGCTAGTGAGCAAATCCAGGCTTGCCTAGGACGTGCCATTAAAGGAATGATCAGCAGCTCCTAAAAGGACTTAGAAACTATGAACAAACTGTTTTCACTGTGCCTATAAACGTGGTCACTTTCCCTCTGCAGAGGTGTGGGTGTGTCTATGTACACAAGCACACGGGTTTTCCCAGCAGTGTGTGACATGCTATGGCATGAAGGTTTATGGCTATGCAGACACAGACACAGGAAAACAGCTATATTTTATTCATTTTCCTTAAATCTGGTGCTGTTGAATGTTTTGTTTCTAATGGTTTCCTAGGTAACATTGTAACAACACTTCTCACAGCTTGCCTCTCAATGGTAGCGCTTTCTTTATCTTGCTGACTTAGTATGTCTTCCTAAATGATTTGAGATGCATCTTTTAATATTTTGTTTCTATTTCTGAGGTATGGTATAGGTAAGATTTAGTGAAAGATTATTCAAAGCAACTGCAAATTTCCTTAATAAATTTTACCTGGAATCTTTTCATAGTATTTACTGAAATATTTTTTTTGGTTTCCTTCTTTTCACTTGTGGATAATAAATTTTACCCATTTTAATATGACAGTGAACTTCATGTGGTGGTGCACACCTTCAATCCCAGCACTCGGGAGGCAGACATGTGCAGATTGCTGTGAGTTCAAGGCCAGCCTGGTCTACAAAGCGAGACCAGGACAGCCAAGGCTACACAGAGAAACCCTGTCTAGAAAAAACAAAAACAAAAAAATAATAATAATAACCTAGATGTCTTATACATGAACACTGCCCAATTCAATTGATCTGTTTTAGAGTATACATTTGTCTTGATTAGTGAGGCTTAGCTGTGGGTTCTTTCCGGCAATTCTTACCCAGTTTTGCTTTCAGCATCATGCTAGCTTCTAAACTTTTCTTTTTTTCTATGCTCTGGAAAATAAAGGATAGGAAAATTCCTTGAAAGTTGAGAGAACTGATCTATGACATCAGCAGCAGTTGGTATCAGCAAACAAACTTGACTACATATTCCATTCCAGGATTTTTACTGTTCAAGTCAGTTTTTTTTTTTTTTTTTTTGGTTTTTCGAGACAGGGTTTCTCTGTGTAGCCTTGGCCATCCTGGACTCACTTTGTAGACCAGGCTGGCCTCGAACTCACAGCAATCCGCCTGCCTCTGTCTCCCAAGTGCTGGGATTAAAGGCGTGTGCCACCACGCCCGGCCCTCAAGTCAGTTTTAATCAATTGTATGTCCCTAAAATACTGTCTCACTCATATACTCAAATGTTTTATTAAGAGTTACTCTCTAGCATGGGTTTTGATTGGCACAGCCTTCTTCACTTAGCTTGCCAGGGACTTGGGGGCACATTTACCTGCCCCTCTCCCCTCCCCCTGGCTATTACGCCAATCACAGGTTTGACTCTGCTGTGCCACGCAGCACATGTGTGGTTGTCTGGCTGCATCTATATTCTGTGTAAAACAATGCTTCTTCACCTCCTTGGGGAAATACGTATTTTCTGGTTTCCTGTCAAGCTTTCTGCCATACTGCTTTCACTCAGTGAGTATCTTCTTGTTGGGGTTTGTCACGCGGTGTGAGAGCCCTCATTTTATAATAGCGTTGTTGTTGTTGTTGTTGCTGTTGTTGCTGTTGTTGACTTTTTGTTTGAGGCAGTGCCTTACTGTGTACGTCTAACTAGCCTGGCATCAAATTCAGAGATCTGCCTGTCTTCTGTCTCCCAAATAATGGGATTAAAAGCCCTACCGCAGCAGCCTTTCATAAGGATATTTTATCTTTTTAGATTTACTATTGAAACTGACACGCTTGCTCATGTTTCACAGTCAGGTCTTTCAGGGGTTTGCTATTCGTCTCTGAAACTCCCTTGCTTTTATATAGCAGTGGTGGGCTCACTCATAGAGAACAAAGGCCCCCACAGCCTTGCACAGAAGGACACAGGTGAAGCCTCTTGACACTAGCCTGTGTGGTCCTAGGGACAATGGGGCCCAATCTGAGCATCTCTGTCTACATGTCTACAACTGTCACTTTAGAAATGCAAGTTATTATTAGGAACTCTATCAACACGTTCCTCACTTGCTCATGTACAAGGCTCTGCTATGGTAAGGATATCATGGGCCTTGTCCCAAAGCTGGTTGTTATGCCACAGGAACAATGCAGCAGCCATTAGGTGTTACAGAGGAGGCGGGCTCTAGCATGTGGTACAATTGCTCTTCTGCAGAGCCCTCGGCATGCTCAGCATCTGAATCCATCACTTGACTGGCTGGGCAATACTCCACTCCTGACTTCAGGAAGGGCACCTGAGATACACACACAACCATAGATCCATTCCACATGTGATGGAAGCTAATGAAGGTTCAGATATTCATAGATGCTGCTTTGCTACCTTTTGGCACTTAATAATCAAGAAGGCAAAGCCTGAGTCCAGCTCCATCCTCTCAACAAATACTAAACGTACCCTTATTATTGCCTGTGCAATTGAAAGGATGCTAAAGAGAAAAAAGGCTAAAACAGTCCTGTTGTGACAGAGATATATTCCATCTTTGTCCCTGGATCATGGCAGGTCCCAAACCCCTTGGAATTTCTTAGGTGGCAGGAATGTCTTCTGCTCTGATGAGGAGACCCCTGGGAGGACCCTAGGTAGCTCCAGCATGGAGGCTGATGGAAGGAAGGACTAGAACTTCAACCCTGTTTCTCAGCCTCTGAGGAGGGAAGGGAAATCTGCAAGCTTATTAGTCATCACCAATCAATTATTTAATTGGCATGTCTATTTTATGAAACCTCCGTAAGCTTCCTATGGGCCAGTTAACAAACACACCAAGGTGCTAGGATGAAGACACGCCTGCAGAGAGAAGGGTCTGAGGCTGCACTTCCCTTTGACTCTTGATTGTATCCTATTTTATAACAGAGTGTGCCCGACTGCTGTGAGCACACTGCTGTGTGGAAAGCCTCTAACAATTTTATAGTCAGTTCGCTCAGGAACAGAGAAGACGGGATGTCTAGCAGGTGTCTCAAGTGGAGAACACCTCGTAAGACTGGGCTCTGACTCTCTGGCTCTATACTCAGTCAGGTAGGTGGTGTGTGGACTAAAACAGAGAACATCCATCCAAGCATCTGAAGTAGAGACTGTGTGAACAGGAAGGGCAAGCAACAGTCCAGACCTACCCTAGAGGAGCTCATGTCAGCTGAGGAAGGCTGAAAAGTACTCCTGACACACACGGAAGTAACAGCACACAGAATAAGGACATCCTCCTTGGACCAAGAGTCACTATCAGAAACTTCCCTATCCCATGAGGGCTTGTGAGTTAACAAATAAACATATTTCTAGTTTAGTGAGTCATCAAGTCTGAGAAACACAGAAAAGGAGCCCACGGGAAAATATCACCTTTCTTATTTTTTCCCATGCCTGGTGAATTCACTACACTGCAGGTGAATCTTCGCTATCCCTTAATCTGGACACTGACTAAGCACCACTAATGAGAATATAGTCTACTTCCTTCCTGCTGTTACTTCCCGTTGCATCATAGAAGAACTTCTCCAGCCTTCTACCAGGCAGAACCACAAGTTAACACCTTCAACTTATACCACCACAGTCCTGTATTGAAATATAGGAAAGCAAGATTTCAAAAACTCCTTGACTTTCCCTCCAAATTAAATGCTAGTAGCATGAATGGAGCCAGGAATGCTGCTCTCCAGAGGTGGAAGGCCGTCTCTACCACAGCAACACAATGTTTCATAAAGACTCAGCCTGCCTGCCTCTCAGATGTGCTACAAATGTCCTCACTTTCAAAGTCTGTTGAAAATGTCAAATGAATAAAAAGAAGAAATTAGAAAACTTTTCACTCAACTATCTTACTCAGAAGCTTCTAACTCAATCTTGTTGCTACAAAACTTTGTTTGTTTTTTTTTTTTTTTTTTTTTAATTTTTCTCTCTCTTCCTCCCTCCCTCCCTCCCCTCTCTCTCTCAGAGGATAACTTGACAGAGTCTGCTCTCGCCTCCTACCATGTAGGTCCTGAGGACTGAGCTCAATTCATGAGCTTAGCATATAATATCGTTACCTACAAGCCATCTTGCCATCTCACCAGCTTGACTTTTAAAAGGGGTTTCTAAATGATCCATTTTGGTATTTTGTGCCAGTTAAATCTATGTTTAGGTAATTAAATATTCTTTAGTTAATACTAATATACCTATGACAGATGTCATTAATAAATCTACATGAAGGATTCAAACACTAGTGATTGCTTGAAAGCTCTTTTAAAACATTGTTTCAGGTAAATGTCTTATAAATAAAAAAAATTAAAAATAACTTTTTTCAAAAACATAAGAAAATAATCCAATGATATCCATAACTACTTCTCTCTTCCATTTCAGTAGATACTACCAAAACAAAAACAAACAAACAAACAAAAACCACACTGGAAAGTTTATATTCTTCCTTGCCACTCCTCTAAGTGTTACACTAAAAATGAAAAACAGCATACCTCAATAATTTCACTTTTCTTCCAACTAACTTATTTGTTCATTCCCCGCCCCCCCACTTTTGGTGATTAGATTTTTAACTTATAGAGGGAAAAGCAGGTCAAGGTCCTGGCTCAGTGGGACTGCCAGCAAGTGTGAAATTGTAAGTATGGTCCCTGGGACCCATATGGTCAAAGAACCAACTTCTGAAGGTTGTCCCCTGACCTGTACATGCTCACTGTAGCATAAGCACAGATGAATACAGCACAGAAAACACATATACATGCCCATATAAAAACAACAACAATAACAATATGCAATTAAAAGTTCTCTTAGAACGTTACACAGGTAATCCTAAATAGAGTGAGTGACCTAAGCATTTGATGTGCCATCTCATACTTTGAATGTTCACGTTGCCTGCTGACTAATTTCTTGTATGTTTTCACAACTCACTTTGACATACATGCAACATCGTATTTCCCTTCTTAGACTTCCATTTCTTACATTTAAAGAAATGCTTATTAACTAAAATAAACGTGAGGTTTATCGTGCTCACATTAAGATCTTTTGTTCAGGAATCAGATGCAAGTTTAAAACAACAATGTCACAGAGTCCCGCAGCAGCCCACGGCCGCCTACCTTCAGGGGGTAAGCTGTAGAGCTGGGCCACAGGCCCAGTCACAGGGATAACTGGCAACTGGAAGTGGAAAGAACTTTTAATGGTTGGGAGTGGCAGGCGGTTTTTGGGGAAACACTTCCTCATTATCAGACTAGAGGTGTTGACAAGAGGGTCAAGAGTCCTGACCGCCAGGCATTCCTGTTTAAACAAGGATGTATGAGTTAGTGCACCGCTCAATACTGCTCCACTCACACAGTAACACAGTTATGACTTCCTAGCACAAATACCACACAAAGCAATACTATAATGCAAGACAGCTATAAAATGGCTTCACTCTGTAGAAGTGTCTGGGCTTAGGGTCACATCTGACTTATCCAGTAGGACTTTTCCTAAATGCTGACTAGACAAAAAAATCAGTACTCATCTTTGACACTGAAAATCACTACGTACAAGTCACTTGTACACTCAGCTGGCCTAGGGCAGGAAGAGTAAGGGAAGTCGTGTGCACTGACTGAACCACTCTCAGATCCAGGTCCTTTATCTCCTCAATGGCTACACAGCTGTGAGACTGCAGCAGGGGCAGATCCCACTTCGACTCCTAAGTTTGTTTTGGCTAGTTGGCCCATGTCAATTACAAGTGACTTAACAATATTATCTGTGACATCTGGCCTTTCTGTGGCACTCTGACTGACACACTACAGAATCTACAACCCACCTAATTCATCATCACACATCAAATACCTATGACTGTGTGCATCTGGGTAGTAAAAACAGGCACATAGGACAGAATAAACATGCCACGTGCTTAGCTCCCTTAGCTGCTGCTGTCTTCAAAAAGGTGTTTACTGTGTGGAAAACCAAGAGAGCACAGCCTGAACAACTGGCTGGTCATTTGAAACAACAAAAGACGGCATTGCACCTTCCCTCTGCGCCCTCTAATGACAGTCTTCCACGAGGAGAAGGGGGGAAGACCTCAGTGGCATACTGTCAGGAATGTAGACTAAGATGCCCAGCAGAGCTAGGAGGCCACATCTAGCTTTCATCTCTCTATATACCCTCTGAATTGAGAAACGGCCATGGCCCTGTCCAGCAGAAAGGCATTCCCAATGCTCACAGCAGAACTGCCCTGCCAGCTGGAGTGCCCTCAGATGCCTTGTGAAACCACACAAAGCTGAGCCGATCCAGTCACCCCACACAGCCTCAGGGACACCCTCCCACTGTGCGTGAGGTTTACGTGAGCACAGCATGCATCTCAGGCTCTAGGCATGTACCTGCTATTCTCACCAATTGCCTCTGAGGTCACATGTGAAAAATCAATTGGGATTTTTGGTTTTAAGAAATTTTGAAATATATTCATGATATGTACACTTTCCTGAGCACCTGCACATACATTCATTTTCTTAATAACCAAAGCAGTATCACTAGTAAATAAGCAGGGTAATAAAAAGAAAATAGCTTACTTGTGAAGTGTTATACAGAATTTTCATCCCATTCGCATCAATGAATGCTTTTCTTCCCAACTTGATGCTTGTGACACTTTTTAAGCTCTGTAAAATTCCTTTCCGAATGAGCATGTTTCTATGCCGATTATCATGGCGGTGCCAATCTACATAAATTGTTAAAAGCACTTGAACATATCCTCTGTCTACAGCTCTCCTGGCATTTGTTTCTTTAACAAGAGAAAATTGGAAAAGGTTATTTTATAAATGACAAGAGAAAGTTTTAAAATAAATCAAACAAAAAGTAGAATATCAGTGTTGTGAGAGTCCAGTCTTTAATAACTTTCTAACAAAATACTATGGCAAGTTCCAGAAATTATTACAGTTTTCAAAAACATTCTTGACTAATTATTTTATTTACAAATACTGAAATTTCCTTACTAGCTGGGCTGGGTGGTACAAACTTGCAATCCCAGCACACAGGTCCATGTCTACAGACCCAGCCACAGGTGTACACCTGTAGTCCCAGCACACAGGTGCACACCTGCAGTCCCAGCACACAGGTGCACATCTACAGGCCCAGCACACCTACAGACCAAGCACACAGGTGCACACCTACAGTTCCAGCACACAGGTGCATACCTGCAGTCCCAGCATGCACAAAGTGAAAACAAGAAGATCACAGTGTGAGACCAATGGGGTCTTAACAGAAGCACTGCCTCAAACAAACAAACAAAAAACATTGAAAAATAAATATATTTACTAAGACAAGGTCTGTAATTGTTTTTAGTGTTATACTGATTTTAAAACTCCACATATTTTGAAATGTGTCTTTCTCATAAGACAGAAGCCTTCTTTAATGACTAGTTGTAGACGACTTTGTTAAAAGCCACTGTCACTCTTGCTTATTTCCATTACAAACTCTGTGTTCCCATTAAAATTAACCCCACTGGATTACAGCTCCTGTTACTTACAAAATGCATCTTCCAAGTGGGATTAACTGTTATAGCTATTCCACAGTTGTATAGATACCCAGTCCTTAATAACACAAAATTTAAAATATAACCTGCTGTACATAAAAGGTAAAAAAAAAAAAAAAAAAAAAAAGTAGCATATGACTAGAAAATAGTTCTTTCTAGGTACTTAAATCTTAACATTAAAAAAAACTATAGGTTTTCTTAAATTGGTCAATTTTAATGGAATACAACTAAAAGAAATCCCTAAATTTGAACTGACTTCCTTACACTTAAGATGGTGACCCAAAAGAGCATGTGTACTAACTGAGCAGCTGAGACTTACCACCACCATGGCAGTACAGAGCACTGCCCAGAGCTGCCATGACTTAGGTACAAACAAGCACTAATCCCTTCTTCATCTCACATTCACCCCCAAGGGGCCTTGGTTTATGTGATGGACCCAAAGACGGTGCTACTTTAACCATGAACACTAAGAAGTGCCAAGTACTCATCAAGAGGATGAGTTTTTCTTATGACATTTTTAAACCTCTATTTTAAGCTGGATGTGTAGTCACGCCTTATCAGCACCTGGGTGGTGGAAATAGGGGGAGTGCCAGCCTGGGCTATTACAGCAAGACCTGTCTCAAACAAGAGAGGAAACAAAAACCAAACAAAAAGATCCCCTCTTGTACCTACAATAGCTAGTTTTCTTCAAGGCTGTTGCTATCTACATCATCAGTCCAAGGGCTTCGGCCAACAAAATTTTCTTGTACTTCAGGCTAGAACCCTAACTCAGTTGCTAGAGTGCTTGCCTATCAGGCACAGCGTCCTGTGGTTCAGCCCCCAGCACCACACAGGCTGGGCAGGAAGGTGCACATCTGTAACCTCAGCCCTCAAGAAGCAGAGGCAGAGGATCAGGAGTCCAAAGTCATCCTTGTCTACATAGCAAGTTCAGGGCAGCCTGCATAGGTCAGATGGCGTCTCAAAAACAACAACAACAACAAAAGTCTTTTAAGTGAATACACACTTTTGCTCACACCACATGAAAGGCAAATGCCTATATTAGCTGTGAATAAGACTTAGTTAAAAGCTTCCTGGTCACTGTAACATTTGCATCTCGGCTTCTGCTGGAATCTACAACAGTCTAAATAGTAAAATTAGCATGCCAAATAAAGAATCATCATAATTCAGTCATAGGTGTTAATAAGAGCTATCTACAATCTGCACTGAGCACAATTAAAACAAATTAGTAAAAGGGTGTTATTCACACCCTCAGGGGCCAGAGCTCCCTGAGAGCCCATCTGTCCTTCCCTCTCAAAGCACAGAACATCAAGTTTTCATCTGCTTCGCATCCCAGTGCAGGACCTGGCTGCACGTTCATGTTGTGCACTCCCCATACCACACTTACCTACCCACTAACTAAGTGCTGCCCCACAACAGGCAAGAGTTGAAAAGGTAAGGGAGGGTGCTCCAATGTGCCCTGGCCATCTCAGCCTCCGCAACACAGCACGCGCACCACTGTGCACTAGTAAGTGCCCTCTGTTGGGTAGTGTATAATTTGAGGCGATATTAAACATAACCTATTCAACAGCTGCTTTGCTTCATCGTGTGACCCTGGTCTAGTTTATCACATCACAGACAGCAGGTACTCCACTGAGACCCACCCATTCCATCTCAAGGGTAAAAGTGTAAACAAGAATTCTGGTAAACAACAAAAAAACATATTTTTAACTCAATTTTACTCTTTTTTTAAAGACAGGATCTTACTATGTAGCCATGAATGACATGAAATTCACTATGTAGACCAGGTTAGCCTTGAGCTTGCCAGCAATCCCTCTGCCTCTGCTTTCCACCTACTGGAAAAACAGGTGCTTACCACTATGCCAGCAAGATCACGCTTTTAATTAATCATGTTACTCTTAAAAAATATATATCCATGAAAACTTAGTAAACAAGGTAACCCCAGCCCTGACAACTGTCTGTTGTACCCTGGGGGGAGGGAAACATATAAACTCCATCAAGAGAAATATTTTAAGACTAAACGTCAAGATTAAGTGTTACCAAAGCAGCCGGGTTGTGGTGGCTCACACCTTTAATCCCAGCACTTGGGAGGCAGAGGCTGGCGGATCTCTTCTGAGTTTGAAGCCAGCCTGGTCTACAAAGCCAATCCAGGACAGCCAGGGTGACAGAGAGAAACCCTGTCTTGAAAAACCAAAAAATTAAAAATTAAAAAATAAAAAGTATTACCCAAGCAATTGATTATATGGGAGAATACTATGAAAATATTTCAAAACATATTGAGCATGATGAAAAAAAAAACTCAATACATTTAACACTTATTCTCCAGCGGCACCATATGACGGTGCTTCAGCTCTGAAGACAGTGAGTTCTGTGCAGGTGAATTTATCACTGCTCTAAACTTACATCATGTCACTTTTTAAAGGTGAATTTGTGGTAAAAACAAATTTTCTAATAAAAGTCACTAAGTTAATTTATGTTATGTGAAGCTGCTATGCATTACAATGACATGCTTATTAAGATAGTTTGTTCCATGCATTTGGGCAATTTTTTCAAGCACATCATTTTCACATTTCTAACTTACTGACATAAGCATAAAGCCTTGTCATTAAAAGAAAATAAATAAATGTTATATAAGCATCATTTTTTCTGAGAAATGAATCTAATATGTTATCAGGAACCTTGACTATCAGAAACTAGCTTTAACTACATACACTAAGTCTAATTTTAAGCTTCTTGAACATAGATATATAGAGTACTGTAATTACTATTATTTCTAGTATTTAAAAACTTACTTGATTTTAGCAATGCAGCAAGAGTGTCTAAAGCAACCCTGTCAACACAACAAGAAAACACAAACAACAACAAAACTAGTGAAATGAATCTACGATAAATGCATGCAATCTTGTCAAATATTAATCATCTTGTCTATTAACCATTCCAAAATGCATTTACTCTTGCAACAGCACTGATTATTTGGCATTCCTCTATGTGCATCTCTCCCTTGTGTTCAAAATTAGATAAAATTAAAGTACTCAAAATACTTATAAAATTTTTAATACCATTAACATTATCTAAGTCTTTTTGTCCAGAGTAGACAAATAAAATCAACTACAGTGTCTGCACGTGACCTAGGTAAGATAAAGACACGCTGTAAAGACCTAACTCAGACCACAGACTTCCACAGGTGTCTCAATGTCTGCATTACTGTTTTTCAGTGCCATGTGCTAGAATCCTTGGCCATAAGGGATAACAACTGTAAACTGTGCAACTTAGAAGCAAACCTAATTTTTATCCCTTCACAGGATACAGAAAGAGCCATAAATATTGAAGCTACATACATTTTCTTGAGCATGCTCAAGTTATGCACAGTGATATGAGCTGTAAAGACAGACTACCTGTCACTGTACAAAGCCTGAAACTCCCGTGGTTTGTAAACGTGAGTTGCTGGCGGTGGCCTTAGTTTCAACTACGAAACTGTAAGCCTACAAACTACACCACCTCCTTCTAAGATGCTAGCAACCATAGTTTTCACTAAAAATATGTGTATTATCCAGCATTTCACTCACCATTAAGCATTTGTTGAATGCCTACTACATGCTCCTTCTTAATAGTATAAATGAAAACAAGCATCACTTCAACAGGTAAATTTACAATCCACATTATATAACAGAATGTACACACTTATGGAAAAAACCAGGTAAGAAACTAACACTCTGGCAATATAGCAGGTCCATGTGTTGGTGGTCAAGGAGAAGCAGTGAGCAGATAAAGACACACAGAGTGTGAGTGGCCAGAAGGTCTGCCATGGGATGAAGACTGACTCACAATCAACCCTAGAAACAGTCATTCACAACAGCACCAGAGACAGATACTTTATGCATACAGGAGCTATAGAATTTAAACTGCGATGTGTCAGAAACTGCATAATACATCTTGTATGCATAATCATTTAAGCCCCTTGTTGATACAGGGAATTACAAACTCAGAAAGGTCTCCCTTTAAAGAAATCAACATGGGCCTCTAGGTAAGCCAAGTGGCCATTGCAATGCTGCCCAGGGTAGGCTTAGGACATAGAGGTAGGTAGGCAGCAGCAACAGTCATCAGGTACAGAAGTACGGAGCACCTAGCACGGACGGCTGCGGCTGCTGCTGCTCACAGCCTCGGGCAAGTCACAAGTTCTGCTTTGGGAAACCAAAACTACCAGAAGCCCTGAGTAGAAGCTGCCTGATGCACAGCTGCCATCATGCTGGAATGGACCACCTACAACAGATCTACCTGGAAGACACATAGAGATACATCCATGGAACTAAAGAGGACTGTCTGCTGCTGTGCAGGCACTGAAGGCCATGGTGTCACTGAAGCCCAAGGAGACCTGCCTGCTATAACGGTTTCCTGTCCGGTGTGTAGGGGACCAGACACCAGTGAGTCTTTAAAAAGATTATGCACAGGCCCATCAACCAACACCACCTTACCCTCAAAAACAAGACACACTGCAGTCCTCTTTCTAGAATGGAGAAACACAAAAAGATACTACAATAAGATTCCAGTAGCTTAAAAACACAAAGGTCTGCAAGCTTGGCAGTCTTCTGGAACGCTGAAAATTCCTAATCTGTGGAGTTGTCACATCATAAAGACTAAATATAACAGTAACGTAAACTCAAACATGTTTGGCCTCACAGTTCATAGCCTCTTAAACCACTCTGTGGACCTATGTACTTGTGGTAGACACTCGAAACTGTGTCTACCAAGCCTAAGAGGTAAGAACACCCACACGCATCAACTGTTCTCAAGCTTACACTGGGACTACAGGGAGTGTGCTGTGTCACACAGGGTGCCACGCTGTGGGGTGAAGTCAAAGGGACCAGTAACTCTGCCTCTCTGTAGCACATTGTTTAACTTTTATTGTGTTATAAGCCACTTCTCATGGTTGCAAAAGCCATGGAGGGCGGGCACAGACCTGTGACAGAGCACCGGGCTGTCCTGCACGAGGCTCTAGCATCAGTCCCTGGAAGCAGGGGTGGAAAGCAGTACTAAATTGAGACTGAGTATACACTCCTCAGAACATTTAACAACAAAAGCTGCAAGGCCCATGATGCGGCCCCCATGCTTTACATGAAGGAATGGGTGCCACTGAGTATTTCTTGCCATTTTGGTGTAGCATTCTCTCTTTTCTCTCTCTCTCTTTTTTTTAAGGTTTGTTTGTTTGTTTGTTTGTTTGTTTATTATGTATATAGTGCACATTAGGTCACATTATAGATGGTTATGAGCCACCTTGTGGTTGCTGGGGATTAAACTCAGGACCTCTGGAAAAGCAGTCAGTGCTCTTAACCACTGAGCCATCTCTCTAGCCCCCAAAAACCTGTCCTATGTTTGGTGCAAGTGAGCCCTAACACATTCTTTAATCCACAAGCTTTCCACACACATGATTTAATAAAATTAAGACTAGGTTAAAAGGTGGAGCAAGAAAAAAGCAGGAGGGACTCTGAGTTGAGGAGTATTTGAGACAGCACGTAGAAGCAGAACGAGCTCGTGGGCTTTTAGCTTTTACATCTTCAGCTTTTGAGCTGCTCAGCTCCTTGGCCTTTGGCTTTTTGGGCTTTTTGAGCTTTAAGCTAGCAAGCCTTTGGCAGTGGGTTTTTTTGGCCTTTTCCTCCTCCTGGGCTGTCAGCTGAGCTAGTGAGTGTTTGGGCCTTTTCCATCAGGAAATGAGCTAAGTAGGAAGGTCAGCTGGGTGCTTTCTCTGCCTCTCTGACCTAGAAGGTTTTGATCCTAGCATCCAGCTCCTGAGTCCTTATTGGTAAAATAGAACATTTGGTATTTTCAATTAAAACATCACTCCACAGCTGCATTAAATTAAAAGAAAATATCAACTTGCAATCATCTTTAAAACTTTTATCAGAACAGTATTGAAAAAGCAATAAACTTCAGCATAAAAGACACTAAAACTCTATGACACTGATAAACCAATGGCAATTTCTAAAAAGAATACTAAACTCAGAAGATAATGTGAATTTATTAAAGTTCAAAAAAAATATTAAATCAATAGTTCATATTGTGTTAACTGATTAAAATATTTATACTTTCTCCTAGAGTTTTCCTACTTCCCACACAGAAGACGACTAACAAGCACTCAAAGGACGGCGTACAGCAATGAGGGAGGGAAGCTTGTGTTTAGTCTTGATGAAGTTAGCACACCTGCCTTAGGCTGGAGGTCAAGCTGGGCCCTACGACAACCTGACTACCCTCCTGTCACAGCAGGGAAGACAAGTGCACAGACACTGAGAACACAGCTACGAGAGCCTCCTGGGCTGCCTCCTTCTGCACTAAGAGTTTAAATCAAAGGAGAGCAGGCTTCAGGCTGTAGACGTGAGTCTCTTCAGACCCTTTCCCTTTTAAATAAGGCATTATTGAAGAAGGAAGGGCAACACAAAGTTCCAGATGCCATCATTAACTGGGGTAGAAAAAATGACAATAAGGACATCAATGTTTGGCTACTGATTGATTTAAAATAAATATAATAGGGGAAGGGAGTAGGGGGAAAGCAGGAGGGAGGGAAGAATGGGAGGATACAAGGGATGGGATAACAATTGAGATATAATATGAATAAATTAATAAAATAAAACAAATATAAACTTTTTAAAAGTTCTTTTAAAAACACAAGTAGAGGCACGGCCAGACAGCTTAGCAAGGAAAGTCACTTACTGAGAAGCTGGATGACCTGAGTTCAAGTCCCAGGACCACATGGTGGAAGGAGAGGGAAGTCACTCCTGCAAGTTGTTCTCTGGCCTCCACATGAACACCATGAAACACACTGCTGAGCCTACGTGCGCGCGTGCGCACACACACACACACACACTCATATACACTCACACACACACACATACATACAAGGAAACAGATAAACAAGCAAATAAATAAATGAATAAAAATGTTTAAGTAAGAATACAAGCAGACTCCTAGACACACAAAAAAAACTGTACCCGTGGTATGCATCTGTTACCTCACTCTCCTATAGGAGAAAGGGAGGGAAAGACTAGAGAACAGGGCAGGAGCTTGCTGGCCAGCTAGCCGAAAGGACAGTGCAGTGACAGTGAGACAGTGACCATGTCTCAACAAGGTGGGAGGCAAGGACTGCATGCAATGGCAACCTGCAACTCATTTCAACACCAATAGAAATAAAAGGGTTATTTCCATAACTACATTCTTTCCTCAGAACTTTTAGGCCTATTGTTCTACATAGTCCATGGAAATATCCCTGTGGTCCGTTACAACAGCACTGTTCATTGGGTGTTTGTGGTGCTGTATTCTGAACCCAGGACTGGATAGATGAGCGGCCCTCAAGCTCCCCTGGCCTACCCTTCAATTCAAATATAATTTTGAAATATTTGTTCTGTTTCTCCTATGAACATTTTATATTAGCTGTGGAAACATGGCTACAACCGAATCATGTAGAGATTATGTAAGGCGGCCATGGTAAAGGTAAAGGATGAACTTCTTTACCTATTAAGGGGAGTAAAATATAAATGAAAACAGGCCTTGGACTACAGCTCACAGCATAGCACGTTCTCCTAAGGACAAAGCCGGGGGCCCAGTCCCCAGAACCATTACAGCAGTGTTCCGTTTGCACAGCTGGGGCTCATTCACACACAGGCTCCCATACTGCTTAACTACACAAAATGTTGTATTAATAGACAAATTTGTGCTTCCACAGCTCATCTCGCTAAAACCCTGCAATTTATAATGAAGGCACCAATGCTATCTACCTTTACACCCTGCAGAGAGAAGCAGGACAGACAGAAGGACAGACAGAAGGACTTACGTGAGCGGGGAGTGGCGAGGCAGCACTCAGCTGTAGTCCCATCGCCCCCACCGCCCACTGCACTGTACCCACGCTGGGACGTGGGTTTCACTAGTTTTGATGCAAACATTTTTTATTTTGTGGCATTTTACCAGACAGTTCTGTACATGGTATCTATATAAGTAAACATGTGAGGCCATCCTACCAAATACTGAACTAATAATTATATGTATAATTAATCTCACCAAATATTTTGACCTGTTTACTAATTTCCTTAGACAGAGGCTCTCCCAGTGCCCCAAGCTAACCTCCAACATCTTAAGTCTCAGAGCTGCTAGAACAGGCACCCATCTACGTTCAGTTATTTTGACCTTTATTATGAAAAAAAAAAAAAAAAACAGAAAGAAAAGATTCAAACATTCTGCATCCTCTTTGTTAAAAAGTAAAATGTGGAGGCTGGAGAGATGGGTCAGCAGTTAAGAACACATACTGGTATTGCAAGGACCAGAGTTCCCAGCCCATATCAGGCAACTCCCAACTACCTGTAACCCCACCTCCAAAGGCACCACCATGCATGCACATATATGCATAATTAAAAATAACAAAATAGTAAAAGAATAAAGTTCAGTCAAATAGTCCATGTGCACATGTTTGTCTATAAATATTCATAGATAAAAAAAATTTTTTTGATAAAAAAAATTTAAAGACATGTTTTTAAGTATTTGCTTTTATTATTTTTAATTATGTGTACGGGGTGGTATAGGCAGTCAAGTACAGTACCTACAGAGGCTAAAAGAAGAGGTTGGATTTCCTGGAGCTGGATTTACAGGAGCTGGCCTACATGGGTGCTGGGAACAGAACTTAGGACCTCTGCAAGAGCAATACACAGGGCTAACCTCTGCTGAGCCACCTCTCCAACCCCAATAGTCACTATATTTTTAATTATTTGTGTGTGTATGTGTATGAGAGAGAATAGGAGAGAGAGAGAGAGAGAGAGAGAGAGAGAGAGAGAGAGAGAGAGAGAGAGAGAGAATAAGCTATATGTGTGCAGATGTGCATAGAAGCCAGAAGAGGAGTCAGATCCTTTGCAGATGGGTGGTTGTGAACCGCCTGACTTGGGTGCTGGGAAGCAAACTTGAGTCCTCTGGAAAATAGGAAGCACTGAGCTCTCTCTTGTGACAGCAATCATCATTTTGCAGCCCCTAATCAAATAACAGACTCAGGTGGTGAGGAGAATAAACACTGAACCATGAAACAGCAGATGGAAGGAACTCTGATGAACAGCCACTTCAGCACAGTGGCCATAAAAGATGCACAAGCGCCCATCACCACCTCTCAAACATTTCCTTAGAAATGTAGGTAAGCTACAAGCACACATAAAGGACTCTCCTATATGCCAAGACCTGTGCATAGAGTCACCCAATCCAGAATGCGATATATTTTACACATCACACAGACCCTTCAATAACAACATAACAATGGGCTGCTTGCTGTTTTTAAAGAATTATCAGATGCAACTAACAAAAGTTATTTGAACCCTGATCCAAATAAGCCAAATATTAAGAAGGTATTTCATTAGTAGTCAGAAACAGGAAATAACATTAAGAATCACTATTAACATTGCTGGGCACACAAATGAACTTGTGGCAACATAAGAAGTTTGTACCTGATGGAGATCAAACTGAAAACTGTGCAGATCAAATGCAATGGCAGCTATCACATGAACAGGGAGAAGGATGGAACCCATGGCAGAATGCTGGCCATGGTTACACTGGAGTTCACAGAGCTGCTCTACTTCTCTGGGAAGTTGCAAACTCCCTTAAGATTCTGGGGGAAAATGTATGCAACTTGCTTACTTTTCATCTAAACACATCCATATAAAAGTGTGACTCAAGACAACCCAAGAACATGGAGATTATTGCCATCGACCTGTTGATACCTTTCTGCATTGGAGCTAATTTTCCATCCTTAGTTAGCAGAAGTGTATGCTGAAGTGGCCTGTTAACTAACTAGGAGAGAGTAACCATACCACAGAAAATACCTATGATTTACTCATCGGTCTCCAACAAAACATGCAAACAGCACTGGCATAAACAACAGGACAATGATGACTCAGTGGCAGCCACAGGGCGGGGTAGAGGATGAGCTCTGCTGTATGAGTTTTTAAAAACCCTCAATAGACCTACACTGAGATAACCTCTAACACCGAGCACTGTGTTTCTGAAGTTACAGGACCTACAAACTAATGGAAACACATAGGCACGCACACATGCACAAACATACACACACAAAAACAATATAACCTTAAGGTATAGATAGTCATACATTCATACATATCCCACGACAAGAATAGATAAAAAGAGTAACATGATTTGGGCAAAATAGAAATGTTTAATTTTAAGATACATCAGGTAATCATAAGAAGTTAACAGTCACTAGCAACTGGGTGAGGACTAGAGTAGGCACTCAACAAAGGTCTCAGTGAATGATACTCTGTAAGTGGCCTAGTTTCTCTCACAGACTCTAGAAGCATTCAAAGTTGTCATCTCTAAAAACACTATATTTAGTAAAGTGAAAATCTCTAATTTAAAGAGTAAGCTTTTAATTAAGAGCATCTTTATCCTTATTAAAAATCACTATTTAAGAACTAGAGGCTCTAGATATAACAGACTTCAACTGCTTAGTTACATTTCAAGGCAGACTTGATAGCTCACAACAACTAAGGATGAACTTCTACTCACATCAAAACATTTACTCACTTCATAAGACCCGAATTCTTCTTACTAAATGGTCCAATGATTTTAAACATCAGCTCCACAACTCCATTTTTACCTAAAGACACTGAGTTCACAGCTGAGAAACAAGAAGAAGATACAAAGTGATTTGAACATTAGTGATGAATCCAAAAACATTCCAAAGTGCTTAGTCAATATGGATGAAAGCTACTCTATACACTCTGAATGTCTGCTGCAAGTTTGGGGGTTTTGATTGGGTAGGTGAGTGGGTGGTTGGGTTGACTAGTTGGGTTGGTTGGATTGGTTGTTTGGGTTTGGCTGGTTGTTGGTTGGTTGGTTGGTTGGTTGGGTTGGTTGGCTAGGTTGGTTGGTGGGGTGGGTAGGTCTGGCTGGTTGGGTGGGTGGGTAGGTTGGTTGGGTTGGTTGGTTCAGTTGGGTTGGTTGGGTGTGTAAGTTGGTTGACTGGTTGGTTGGTTAGTTGATTGGTTGGTCGTCAGGTTGGTTGGTTGGGTTTGGTTAGTTAGTTAGCTGGTTGGTTTGTTGGATGGGTGGCTAAGTTGATTGAGTTGGTTAGTTTGTTGATTGGGTGGGTGAGTTGGTTGGGTTGGTTGGTTGGGTTGGTTAGTTGGTTGATTGGTTGGATGGTTGGTTGGGTTGGTTGGTTGGTTGGCTGGTTGGTTGGGTTGGTTGGCTAGTTAGTTGGTTATTGGATTGTTTGGATGGTTAGTTGGGTTGGTATGCTTTGTTTTTATGGAAAGTTGGAAGCAACTAGCATTCTAAAAAGTTATTATGACATTATACCAGAAAAGTGAATGTTGGGAATAAAAGACAAGAAGTATAGGCTCTGCTCTAAGCAACCTAGATACAGCAAGAACAATAGAGAATATAACCATTATCATGCAGAAAGAGTCATAGGCTTTTTTTTTTCTACTAGGTCTTCCCACTTCAGAGAGAGGCAGAGGGATTTCTGTAGAAAATGATGCCTGAGCTCATGCCACATAAGTTAGCTATGAAAGGAGCTGGGAGGAATTAGAAAGGCTGGTTCTGCAACAGCTCAGGAGACAGAGGGTTAGTATGGATGATGTTAAAATGAGAACCATGGGTATGCCGTTACATGTGACATGAGGCCTGAAAACACCTTCTGAGTTAAGCCCTCAGGTACAGGAATGCCTGAGCAGCAGCAATTAGGTGTGTGTGTGTGTGTGTGTGTGTGTGTGTGTGTGTGTGTGTGTGTGTGTGTTCAAACAGCCAGGGCAGAGCTCACAGCACTCTGGATAATCCACCTTGATGAGATGGACCAGGACCTTCACTAAAAACACCGTGAGCATGCAAAACAACAGTGCTGTGCCCAGTATTTTAAATTCTGAATACATGTTACTCTAAAGAAGCTACACATAAAACTGTGTGTGGTGGTTGGCTACCTTTAATCCCAGTACTAAGGAGGTAGAGGTAGGTTGATTTCTGAGTTTGAGGCTAGCCTGGTCTACATAGTGAGTTCCAGAAAAGCCAGAGACACATAACAAGAACCTATCTCAAAACAAACATAAAAGAATTACACAGACACCATCTGTTACCCTTCTAACGGTTGATTCAGTGCAGCTCCCGCCTCACAGGGAAGCTTCTGTCTCTGCTCTACTGCCCTTTCACAATCACGCTTCCACCATCTTCTCTTGTCTAGCTACAGTACTTAAAATATTTCATTTTTAATTCAAATCAAGCTTTAATTTTTCAATCAATTTCTCTCTTTCTTAACTCATGTTTTTCTTTTCTCTTTTCTTTCTTTTCTTTCTTTCCTCCTCCCCTCCCCTCCCAGTTTTTGAGGGTTTTTTGTTTGTTTGTTTTTCAAACGGTTTCTCTGTGTAGCCCTGACTGTACTGGACTCGCTTTGTAGACCAGGCTGGCCATGAGCTTACAGAGACCCACCTGCTTCTGCCTCCTGAGTGCTGGGATCTAATTCATGTTTTCTCCCTTTTCATTTCCTAATTCATCCTTCAATTTTCCTGTTATGTATGTTCTTAACTTTGCTGATTAAATGTCAAATTCTTTCACTTCCATATGTTTTTCTTAGTCTTAGAGATATTTGTTGCTTCAACTAAGTTGTCAGTGTGTACATGTGCACATTATGTACACACGTACCTTGAACTGTGTATCAATATTTGTTCATGATATACAAACAGTCTAGAATGTATTCTAACTTTGTGTATATGGTGTGTGTGTGTGTGTGTGTACGCACAAGAAGTAGAACTCTTAGCTTCTTCTCCAGCACCATGTCTGCCTGCACACCACCACGTTTCCCACCATGACAATAATGGATTGAATCTCTGAACTATAAGCCAGGCCCAATTACATGTCATCCTTTATAAGGGGTTGCTGTGGTCATGGTGTCTCTTCACAGCAATAGAAACCCTAGCTAAGACAGTATCTGACCTTTGTTTCTTATTGCTGTGATCAAAATACTCTGACAAAAGAAACTTATGGGGAAAGGTTTTATTTTGCTCATGAGTGCAGGAGTCAAGGAGGCAGCAGCCTGAAGTAGCGGGTCACATAAAACATGATCAGGGACAGAAAACAATGGATGCACGCTGCACTCATCTGCCTCTCTCCACTCATATGCAGCCAATATCCCCTGCCTGGGGAACAGGGCCACTCACAGGACCCATCTCAATTACCACAACCATAGTAGTCACCCACAGACACGCCCATAAGCCCACCTGATCTAGACTGTCCTTTGTGAGACCCTCATTCCCAGGAGATGCTAGAATGTGACGCGCTAACAGTTACAAGTACTGCACAGACGGACACACCCTCCCAGTTGCCAATCCTCCACTCTTTCCCTGGGAGCTTTTCCAGGGGCTCCCCTCTCACCCCAGTCCTTCACAAATTATGAGAACTGGTGAGGAGTCTCAATATTTTGTCACCTCACTTTCTTACTTATGAGTCATATCAACATTTACTTTTTCACAAATTTTAGAGGCTTACAGATGGTAGATGGTTCTGTAACTTCAGAACCCTGAGTAAATCAGTACTGCCTTTAAGTACTCACAGTTGGTAGAATACACTCGTAAGAGCTGAAGACAAGGTAGAACCAAGCGGTAGTTCTGGAAGTGCTGCTTGACCAAACTGAGAGTTACGTTCAGTGCCCCATTAACTCGAGCTTTCACTCCAAATTTTTTATCTGTTTAAAAAAAATTCACATAAAACTTTTGAACAAAAATAATTTGAAAAGCAATGAAGACTAAGGATCTAACTCACTGGCAGAGGGCTTGGCCAGCATGTGCCAGGCCCTGGGTGTAAGCACTAGCACTGCCAAAAAGCAGTGACGCATTAACTCTGAATTGTACATTCATCAAATGTAAAGCTGACATCAGTCAAAACTATAGTCAGGTTTGCATAATTTATAACACCCCTTATCCTGATGAAGCACATCCTACAACAACGTGTGAGGGACAGGAGAAGAATAAGACAGGGGAGGGCTAGAGTAGCCCAACACTCACTGTCCCGTGACAGGGAGCATAAATGACCTCCTATCCAGTAACTCAAATTCAATATACCTCCCACAAATACAGGTACAAAAGGTAAAGAATCAAAATGCCCATTACTAGTATTATTTAATATGAACATATTTTCATACCTATGAAATAACATACAAAATAATAAAATATGAACATCTTAAATAGAAAATGTGGCAAATATGTCAAACAAATGTCTCATGGGGAGGTGGAGAGCTGTCTTAACAGCTAGCTGTGCTTACTGCTCTTCCGGGGAACCCAAGTTCAGCTCCCAGGACCCACAGCAAGCACCTTGCAACTACATGTAAGTCCAGTTCCAGGGAGATCAGACAACTCTGACCTTCTCAAGCATCTGCATTCAGGTACACATGTGCGAGTGCATGCACACATACACACACATACACACACACACACAGTTTAGAATGATAAATATAAATCCTTTAATACTTTACAAGGAAACAGAAGAAGCAGTGCAATGACAATGTGACACGTGATATGGCACGTAATAACCAAGTCCATACTGTAAATATTTTGTTTTTAATTTCTGATTAACATAATTATTATACCTATTTATAGAATAAGGATGGTATCTTACTGCCCCTAAATTTACTATGTGCAATTCAGGGTAATGGACATTTCCCCCTCTTAGCATTACTCTGTCTATAAAGAACAGAGTTCTTGATTTTTATCCTCACAAAGAGATCACAATGATTAATTAAAAAAAAAACTAAGTAACAAGATCTGAAGAATATTAATATTTTACAAAATAAATAACAGCATAGTTAAGTCATAAACAACAAACTTTAAGGCAGAAAGAATTAAATACTCCTAACTGAAAGTTTCTTTCATTTTCACAAGAAAAAAAACAGAAAATCATTCAAGAAATTACTGTACAACTTCAACGAATAACTACGAACAGAAAAGTTGTACAGATACTAATGGGAAAAGCATAAATTTAAAACGCAGAATAAAACAATGATGACCTATGTGAACTAGAAAGGAAGAAACAGACACATTGATATCATTTAATGTCATGAAAAGTAAACAATAACATGGTTGTAATTACCCGAGGAAGAATGCACTAGTGTATTTACCAACAACTAAAACTTTCTTATTTCATTTTCATTCTCTACAAAAATATCAAAAAAGAAATTCATGAGTGAGTCACAGAAGCAAAGAAAAATAAGAGTCAAGATAACCTATGTACTTCATTTAGTCTCAAGGTCACCACATAGCTGCATTCTTTAAAACACAACCTGTTAAAGGTATGAGTTAAATGCCTGCACATTTCATGAAGATGTACATGCCTACATACAAATGCATAGCATGTTCACAGTCAGATACTTCAAAGTTAAGGCAACATATATGATGCAGTACAAAGGAAAACTCTTTAAAGCATAACCTTAAGTTTGACGAATTGCTCTCCGCTTGTGCAGACCTACACCTCTATACTGAGTTTAGGTCCCATTCAAAGAGTACATCATTTTCTGTCCCCTAAATAAGCAGCCGCTCCTGGTCTTTGGCCCCAGCCTTATGCACTGTGCTCTATGCACTTCACACATCCCTCTGCAGCTCTGACTCTCACAACGTTTCACACCTGTCTTGGTCTCTGTAAACAGAAAGTTTCCAGAGCACTGAGCTGCACACAACACAAATGTGACTATCAGTGAAAACGCTTCCACACGCTTCGACACAGTGCACCCACACCCCTCCTTGTAATTTCTGAACACACAGCATGTGCACTCTCTACATAGATGTGCGTGTATACACAAATATATGCATATGCACATAGGCGCAGAGCACTGAGACACGCTGTGATGTGGGGGTTCCTTTACTTTTACACCACATTCAAAACAACTCATGAATCTTGGATCCTCAGTTCTTGCTCATTAGCTGTGAAAAAAATTCCACTGTTAAACCCAAGAAAAAGTAGTTCTTTCCTGTGGGACTCTGCTATCCTGGTAGAAGTCTGAGCTCACTTATAAGCCGACCCTTTCTTAGCCGGGGTTCTCTCTCTGTCTAACTGGGAGAACCCCAGATCTCTTAAGGAGTGTCACGCCCTTTTCTGATAAGAAACCTGTTCAGCAAGCACCTGGAGATTCCTGAAAACGCCCACCCTATGCTAATGAGATGTCTTGGCATCTTGGCTTTCAACCAATAACCTTTAACTGTACCTGGAGAGTCTTCGCCCATAGAATAATTAAGCACTGCTTCCGATAGGGCTGTTTTGTTATAAGTAGATTAAGCATCACTGGCACCCAGCGAATCAAACTCATTTACCTTCGAACCCCTCCTACTGCCCAAGGTTTATAATGCTCCTGATTCACAAAATAAAGGCTGACCTGCTCTCTCACTCCATTCTTCCACTATGACCACCTGACACTCATTTATTCTGTGGAAGCCACTGAATGCTCCAAGCTTGGCTACCATGATCTTCTGGCCTTCTGGACCCTCTACGGTTTTGACTACCAATCAGGGTCAGTCAGCCACAAGCTTGCTGTCTACTGCAGTGTCTGCTGGTCACTGGCTTGCAGAACTGCCCATAGCCACTGACCTGCATCCCACTGGAACTGGGTCTCGCTGGACCTACTTTCCTGTTGATTTCAGGCTTTCGTACCACCCCTGCCATTAATACAGACTTAACGGAAATGCTTTAACACTGAGATACCATCACAGACTTTTGGAACGTGTAAGTTTCCACTGCCATTTGGTACCAGCAATATCATTTTAAAGGAGCTAACTGTAGCACCCAATGAAAAACTCATTTCCACCTTCCCCAACCAGACTGAGGGCCTCCCTTAGTGCACAGGTCTTCCTCTGAGAACTCTAATCAGTCCTGAGAGAAACAGAATCTTTTATCCCAGGGGCTTCTCCATTCCTGCCCAGAAGCAAGCAGTGCCTGGACCCGTTTCCAGCCTGGCTTTGGGAAACACAGTACAACAGCTATGCTCCAGGACAGGACAGGCTACCTCTGGACACAATGACACTTTACATTTCAAAAGTTAACCAGTCTAAAACATAAAAATCCAAAGTTACAAAGATGGTTCTAGATTCAATAATCATAAAAATAGAACTCTTACCTTTTGGTCCAATCTTTGCAAGAATGGAATGAATCTGCACCATCAATTCTTCATGTGGGGAAGACTCTTTGCTAGCATTCATAAGTAGCTGCAACAGTATCTGAGAGCCACCTTTGGCAACTAAGAAACTTGCTCTTCGACCACCACCTAAAAAATGGTTTTAATATTGCAAACAGCATATCTTCCCACAGTGGGCATCACAATTAGTTAGCACTCAAGGATGTTTCAAACATTTATTTCTAAGACCAAATACTATCAAAATCACATTTTGTGTTTTGTTACAGGGTCTCCTCAAACAGCCAAGACTAGCCTTAAAATTTGGGACCCAGGGGCTGGAGAGATGGCTCAGAGGTTAAGAGCACTGGCTCCTCTTCCAGAGGTCCTGAGTTCAATTCCCAGCAACCACATGGTCACTCACAACCATCTGTAATAAGATCTAGTGTCCTCTTCTGGCACGCAGGTATACATGCAAGCAAAACACTGTATACATAATAAATAAATTCTTTTTTTTTTTTTTTTTTTTGGTTTATCGAGACAGGGTTTCTCTGTGTAGCCTTGGCCATCCTGGACTCACTTTGTAGACCAGGCTGGCTTTGAACTCACAGCGATCCGCCTGCCTCTGCCTCCCAAGTGCTGGGATTAAAGGCGTGCGCCACCACGCCCGGCTGTATAAATTCTTTTAAAAATTTTTTCAGACTCTGCTGCCTGAGCCTTGCAAATGCAGAAATGACAGGCATGCATGCGCTACCACACTCAGCTCCTATTTTGTCTTGTTTCACTTAATTTTTTAAAAGTTATTTATTTCATTTTATGTGCATTGGCATGAGGGTGTTAGAGCCATTGGATCTAGAGTTACAGACAGTTGGGAGCTGCCACGTGGGTGGTGGGCATTGAACCCAGGTCCTCTGGAGGAACAGCCACTGCTCTTAACCGCTGAGCCAGCTCTCCAGCTCTCTTGCTTCACTTGTTTATCTAAAGTGCAGTATACAAAAAAAATAAACACAAAGGATACCAAAATTCTAGGCTTAAGCTGCTGTGTAAGTAGGCAAGGAGAATTTGAAGCATACTTGGAGACATCAAAAATAAAGCACCACCCTGGAGAAGGTTCAGTGGCTAAGAGCTTACTGCACAACCAGGAGGCAACCCTACGACCACCTAACAAGATGGGCACCGACTCACAGCACCATGGGGAACAGAGACAGGAAGATCATTGGGGCTTGCTGGCTACTAGCCTAGCTGAAAACCTCAGCTTCAGGTTCATGCCCGACTCAAAGGAATAAAGTGAAGAATAAGAAAAGAACACACCACACACGCACCTCTCCCTCCCTTTCTCCCTCCCTTCCCCCTCCCTCACACAGAAAGCAACAACAAGGACGTGACATTTCACTTCCCAAAATTTAGTATCAAGAAACATTAACTGAAATACACAGGACACACTTCTGGTCACGATTTACAAATACAAATCAAATCAAGTGGATCAAAACTCACCAGATGACACCAGCTCGACAAGAATGCTTAGGATGTTAAGTATAGTTTGAAGATCTTTCGTATTCTGAAACAAATAGTTGATTTGTTTTATTAAAACACTAATTATTTATTTATTTATTTCTTGTTGTTTACTGCTACCTGCTGGTAATAACCTATGTGTAACAAAGGACCTTTCTAGTCTCTCTAAGCACAACTGCATTGACCTCTACGATACTCACTAGACTTTCCCATCGTCACACACTTACCTCGTTGTGCATGGAGCCCGTGAAACAACTTGCAGGCACAGCAGGTCCTGGGGACTGAACTGAGCTCATCAGCCTCAGCAGCAAGTGCTTACAAGCACTGAGCGCACTCCAGCTCTGAGGAGCCAACACCTCCGACCTTCACAGGCACCTGCACTCACGTGCACTCACTCATAGACACATACAAGTAACTAAAATAATTAAGTTCTTTAAGATAAAAAAAAAAGATTAAGATTTGGGCCCAGCCTGATGGCTCTGCAGGTTGAAGGTGCTTGCTGCACAAGCCTGAGGACCTGACTTTAATCCTCAGAACCCACATGAGGTGGGGAGGAGAGAACCAACGCCATGAAATTGTCTTCTGGCATCCACACCGGCCATGGCAGGCGTGTCCATCCTATACATACACAATCGTAAATTTCCAAAAATATCTAAGCTTTAAAAACAAGTTTTTAAAATACCTAAGATAGGGGCTAGAGAGATGGCTCAGAGGCTAAGGGCACTGACTACTCCTCCAGAGGTCCTGAGTTCAATTCCCAGCATCCACATGGTGGCTCACAACCATCTATAATGTGATCTGATGCTTTCTTCTGGCCTGCAGGTGTACATGCAGCCAGAGCACTGTATACATAATAAACCAAAATAAATATTTTTTAAAAATAAAATAAAATACCTAAGATTAAATTTTAGTAAAATCATTGAGGAGTTTACATAATTCCCTATCACTATCCCTCCTCGTGTGTGTGTGTGTGTGTGTGTGTGTGTGTGTGTGTGTGTGTGTGTTTGCTCACTTTCACATCCCTCCTGTTACACAAGTAAAGGCTGGTAGCGGCATACCTCCAATGTGGACAGCAAAACTTCCATGCCTGTAGAACCTTTGGTTGTTATTTCCCTCCTTGTTTTTTCTGAAAGGTAAAAAATCATTCATTTAAACATGAACCAGAAAGAATACCTAACATTTGTTACAAACAGCTAACACTAAAACATGTAAGCTGGCTTCTGAATGTTCATCCCTCTAATGCTATGAACTCTATTCTGTAGCTGTGATGCCATTTTCAGTTAACAAGACCTTCTCTTCTTAACTATCATGGACTGTGAAAGTCCCTGTCAGCCCTCCCAAAAATCTTAAGATTAGAGCTGGCAGTGAGTTGCAACGGAGGTAGAAATCATGATATCATTGTGAGCAGAACTGGAAAACAGCTCATCAAAATGAGGACAGCAGAAACGTAGGGCCATTTTCAAATATGCCCAGTGTGTTCAGTGCTGGATCAAAGTTGTGGACCTCATGAATGAACAACCTACAGAAGGACTGCACTGTGTGAAGCTGAAGATGCTCTCTCAAATGACACATCACCGCTGAGATAGGGACCACACAAATGACACCCTCACCACTGGGATAGGGACCACACAAATACTTGTATTTCACTTGGAAATTCCTACACCTTCTTCAGAATCGTTTGATTCACAAGAGAGATAAAATATATAGCAAGGAAAGAACTGACATTTTCTGAGTGCTTTCTGGGTGAATATAAAAGTGTGCTCTGTGGAGCAGGCAATTTAAGTTGAGAAGTGTCTACACCAATTCATCAAGTGGGTGAACAAGGCAAGGTGAGGCTGGCGCTGCAGAAGCAGAGCTCACAGCCTTTACTACCTCTGCAGGCTCCTCAAAGGAGGACGGAATCGTTCTTTGAAACGATCGTTGCACACAGAGACCTGGAGGCCCTTCCCTGCTTTTTCAGACTTGAATATTAATGCCACAACTCTGTTAGTGCAGGGGACCATGACATAAATCTCAGCATTATGAGCTCTAAAAAATGGAAGACAAAGGATCCACTCTCAATGTGGTAAATTCAATGTTTCACATGGAGATAAGCAAGGGAGTTTAGGAACAGAGGCCTGTGCGAGAGAAAAGTATCAACAAAAAGGAGCAGGAAAAGACTCAGACTAAGCCCGTCCATAAACATTTCACGTCCCTTACAGGCACCTGCCTTCTGGGAACCATGTCAGTTCTCTTTTTTGTGCTTCCTATTGGAATTAAGTCAGCTTCCTCCCATGCTCCATGTCAGCTCTAATGCAGGGGTCCTTGGAGGAACAAACGCACACCAAGGCTTCGGTGTGGCAGTTTGTGACCGTTCTCATGCATACTAAACAGGGTCCAGGACTTGAGCTGCACACCTGTCCCCAACAGTGAGCTCTTGCTATCACACATCATCTCATGGTCCACTAAAGAAGCCATGTGCCTTTCAAACCAGACATCTCTACATACAGCAGGAAGACGCAATGCACCACAGGTCTCCTTATGCTAAGCAGCGTGGCAACCTCAACTACAGGCATACTATATTTATAAACTAAAATTACTTTTCTTTGGGGGGGGTATGTGGGGTTTTTTTGTTTGTTTTGTTTTGTTTTTTGGGGTTTTTTGTTTTGTTTTGTTGTTTTTTGAGACAGGGTTCTCTGTGCAGCCTTGGCTGTCCTGGACTCATTTTGTAGACCAGGCTGGCCTTGAACTCACAGCGATCTGCCTGCCTCTGCCTCCCGAGTGCTGGGATTAAAGGCATGCGACACCACGCCCCGGCCCTACTTTTCTTAAGCATACGTTCCTTTGCCAATCCAAACTATCTTTTATCTTTTACTCAGCCTGGCTGCCCCCACCAAAAATGTAAAAAAATTAAGTTTTACAAGAAGACAAAATACTGTTCCAAAGAGCCAGTACATCCTTGGAAGATAAAGTAAGGCTGGCACCTTAGATAGCCAAGTCACTTTAGATAGTAATGTTAGACAGACTCTGACGACAAAGCTCGGCATCTCAGCTTCAAACAGTGGAACCCCCTGAGCCTGTGAACACAGTCCAATGCAGCCTCTAACTCCCTCATTAATATCTACCATCACCTTGTGATTCCAAGCACTAAGTCAGAACAAGTGTTACTAACAGTTTTCTACTCTACTCCAGGTTTTCCCATGGTCTTGGGAGAAAATGATGTTCATATGGAAAATTCTTTTAAACAACTTAGTTTTTGGCCTCTTTACAACAAAGTCCACTCCTGTGCTCCAATTTGTCAGCCTTCTCAACAGCCATTCTAAGGGCCAGAATGACATGTGAAGATGGAGACCCCAAAACATGGGCATCTGCTGAGCAAGTCTGCAGGCAGCATGCAGAGCCCCGCGGTGAAGAAGCCAGGTGGATGACAGCTGAGAACACTCAAGGGACAGGACTTTAGCAGTTCAGCAGGGTGGGAAGGTAAGCTGCAAGCCCTCCTTGCCCAGCACTGTGGATTACAAGTAGGCTTCTGAGGTCTCACTGTGGCTCATGGCTGAGATGCTGAGCTTCAGAGGAGCCTATGAGCTTGGACTTGTGTGCAACACTGGAACTGCTGAGACTGTTTGGGGTGTGGTTTCACAAGGGCCAGCACTATTGTGTGAGATGGAACTATGAAATTGTGGTCTCTTCTGGAAATTAGAACACAAGGTGTATCTCCACACTTAGTGATGTCTATCCGGCCTGAGATGCCGAGGAGATGCGCAGAGCCCACCAGGGCCACATCTGTGAGGCACTGCACACACACTGATGTAAGTGGAGAATGTGGGCAGCACTAGTGCTACACTGCAGTTTCAGACTGGCTCTTTCTGCTTCCTGGATGCAGTGATGTGAGCAGCTTGGCTCCTCCACACTCTCCCACCACAGCATGCTCCCTCCTGAAAGGTCAGAGACAACGGAGCCAGCTGGCCATGAGCTGTGCTCTCTGAAGTGGAGCCAAAATGCAGACTTCACTCAGGCATCTATCTAAGCGGGGATCAAATCTAAGCAACATCATTTTCATCCAAAAACATTCGGTTCCTGCTTCTACATGTCAATCTGAAAAAGACCCATTTTTACAGAAAACCATCCAGTTAACTGAAATTGGAATATTCTTCATATCAAAATCAGAACATCTGCCACTGGCACACGCCTATGATCCCAGCACTCAAGGAGGCAGGGGCAAACGGATCTCTGTGAGTTTGAGGCCAGCCTGGTCTAGGACAGCCAAGGCTGCACAGAGAAACCCTGTCTTGAAAAAAGAATCAAAACCCCCTTAGTATCTACCTTTGAAGAACTGACAAAGTGATCCAAACACAAGGAAGGGAGGAGAGCAGCTTACCTTGACTTTGAGCCAGATGGAGAATCTTGGATGTAACATGCCTGGCAGTGTCCCACTCTGAGGAGTCCGCATTGACCTTCTCCAGCTGAGCCAGGAGTCCTACAACCCGGGAACTATTGGCAAGGCTAAAGAGAACATGGCTCTCTATTAGCGTAGATTCTGTGTCAACTGCAAACAGAGTGCTGCTCACAAAGACCACTGCTTATGCATCAATACTTTATGTCACAGCTCCTCACTGCCTTTATAACACTGTGAAATTCTGATCGGGAAGCGCATACAGGAAAACCACAAAATAAATACACATTCGCCCATCCACGAATCTTCTGTGACACCTGGAAAGGGTTCTACTATCCAAGGCTTTGTACTTCCTCTGCTCTTCTCAAAACTAAGGAGCCCCCTCTCCTGCCCCACTCCATTCTCATCCATTTTACATTTGCAAAATCAAGTAAGAATGTACCCCTCAGGCAGCCCCCTAAAGCTATGAGACCCTCTCTCTGTGCTCTCGGCCACTATGGAAACATCCACACACCTGTCCTATAGACCCCGCTCTGTGCTCTCGGCCACTATGGAAATATCCACACACCTGTCCTATAGACCCCGCTCTGTGCTCTCGGCCACTATGGAAATATCCACACACCTGTCCTATAGACCACGCTCTGTGCTCTCGGCCACTATGGAAATATCCACACACCTGTCCTATAGACCCCGCTCTGTGTTCTCCTTTGTTATTTGAATGTGTACACAGTGGCTAGCTCTCCTCGTACCAACGCTCCCGCCGCCCCCAAGCCCCAAGCCTTGGAAGGCTGAGGCAGAAGGACTGGTCCAAGTTCAAAGCAAACCTGGACAATATAGAGTGTTCCAGGCTACACTGGGTACAGAGTAAGACCTCATCTCAAAAAAGTAAAATAATCTGCCTCTCATGTACAAGTAAAGTGAGTCTATTCATGAATTATGAGTTTTTCAGGCAGTGGGAAATGATCTGGAGGGGAAGCAGGGTAGAGACGTTAACAGTATCAGAGGAGGGGTGCAGCTGCAAGCATCTCCATCAACACCTCACCAAGAAGCTACCACTTAACAAGCCTGACAGAAGTAAGGTAGCAAGCAACATAGACGGCAGCAGCAGGGGTCACAACCTCCAAACCACCAAGACAAGAATGTGCCGCCCTGTAAGCCAGGCATGGTAGCGCACACCTTTAATCCCAGCACTCAGGAGACAAAGGCAGGCAGATCTCTGTGAGTCCAAGGCCAGCCTGGTCTACAAAGTAAGTCCAGGACAGCCAGGGCTCCTTGTGCACTCAGAGGTGACAAAGTGGCTGGAATAACTGCAGCAGCCTGCAAGGACATTAGGGCTGACCAGGAGAACAGGGACATGGAAGCAAGCACAGGGGGGCCCACCATTCAGAGGCCAGGAAGCTCCTTTAAGAACTTGAGGTTTGCCATTTCTTTGGTTTAGGTTGGGGTTTGGCAGAAAGGCAATGTATTCTCTTTCCTTAAAAGCTCTCCTTTGAGATCCAACTCTACAGAGTGGTCCAATAACCGTCTCACACACCACACACCACAGCATGTGGGCACTACCCCTCCCCCACCCTTCCCCCTCACTCCTATCCCAGAACTGTAAAGTTCTCTCTGGATGGTATATTGGAATTGTATTTGATTTGGTTTTCCATCTCTGAATAAAAATGGCCCCCATAGACTCATATGTTTGAATACTTGCTTCCCCATTGGTGGAACTGTTTGGGAAAGATTAGGAAGCATGGCCCTTTGGGAGAGGTGTGTCACTGGGGAGGAGGCTTTGAGGTTTCAAAGATTTCTCCCATTCCCAGTGTGCTTTCAGCCTCCTTTTTGGGGGTTCAAAATATGAGTTCTCCAGGTGTGGTGGCACACGCCTTTAATCTCAGCACTCCAGAGGCAGAAGCAGGCAGATGGATGTGAGTTCAAGGTCAACCTGGTCTACAAAGTGAGTCTAGGACAGCCACGGCTACACAGAGAAACTCTGTCTCAAAAAACCAAAAACAAAAAAAAACCAAACAAACAAACAAACAAAAAACAGTGAGTTCTCAGATACTGTTTTGGCTATTTACAACCTGTTATCATGGACCCTCTGGAACCGTAAGCTAAAAAAGAAAAAAATACTCTCTTCTATAAGTTGCATTGGTCTTACGTGTTTTATCACAGCAACTGAGACCCTAAGACACCATCTGCCAGGGCTACACAAATGACTCTGCATCAAAACCAAAGAAAAAAGAAAGAGGAAGGCAAGGAGAATGAGGAGAAAAAAGAAGAGATGACGACGATGACGATCGTGATGATGATGACAATGGTGGTGGGGGTAGTGATGATGGTGGTGGTGATGATGATGATGATGATGATGCTCCCTTTCAACTAGATCACATCCACCAACACACATCAGCTAGGATCTTCTGCCAGCTGTCCCCATTTCTCTGCTGTAAACTAAAAGAATCAGTATCTGTTCTCTCACTGTCTTTTTGCATGGTGCCTTTCTTAAGCCACTGGTTTGGTTTTTGTTTTTTTGTTTTTTGTTTTTTTTTATCATATATTTGTTTTTTAAGCCACTGGTCTTAAGTCTTCTGGAAATCAAAAATTCCTTCACTTCATTTCACTAGCTCCTCAAGGAAGTCACACACCCACAAGTGAATCTTAAAGGAACTACAGTGTGCCTGTGATGGTTAGTTTTAAATGTCAGCTCAGCACAACCAATGTCCTGTGGTCATGCATGTGGGGACCATCTTGATGGTCAACTGATGTACAAGAACCGAACCGACCATGGGTGGCAGCATCTCATAGCTTGGCTCCAACAAGGAAAGTTAGCTGAACAGAAGGCAGTGGGGAGCAGGCAGCACGGGCACATCTGCTTCTTTCGAGCTCCTAGTGCTATGACTCCCCTTCTGGGTTGTAACCTGGAACTTGAGCTAAGATAAACTCTTTGCTCTATGTTGCTTTTTATCAGGATATTTAGTCACAGCCACAGAAATGAAACTGGGCCAGTGCCCAAAGAAAAGGCATAAAATCCCCGTGAGCAGTCCTGTGGCCACCACACTAGGGAAGACCACGTGTCTAAGTTCCAGCCAAGGGAGATGTGAGCACACATGAGGCAGGAGACTTATCCTTATCCAGACCCTTCCCACCCCCACTGGGCACGTGATGTTAGGAACTGGAGAAAATGCTCAGACAGAGACAGGAACAATCCAACGGGAGGCGCAGAGCCACTCTGCCACCCATAAGCACGGCACAGCACATGTGAACCTGTGCTTCCACTGGAATTCTGGTCTCTCCTTCATCAGCTCAGCCTAAACCTGAGCCTGACCTCACATAATGCTCTATTGGCTACTTACTCTTTCTATGAATTAAATGTTTGTATGTTTATTTGTAACTTTTTTACATTTATTTGTTTCGGGGGGGGGGTCTGTGTGGAGGTCAGAAACCAACTTGTAGGAATTGGTTGTATTCTTTCACTATGTGGGTCCCGAGGTTCAAACCTGAGCTGTCTACCTTGGTGCCAACTGCCTTTACTTACTGACTCATGTCACCAGCCTAATACTTCTATATAATTACACCAATCACCAGGGCAGTAAAATGGCACACAGTAATAAAAACCTTCCTTAACAGAAGCCAAATATCAGGTCAGATTAAAAGCAAAGATAATCTCCTCTGTTGTAATACTCTTAAACACATGTAAGTCTGGAAGAATGATCTACATATTCCAAATGGTACCCTACCATTTATCTATAGGTCAACCGAGGTTAGCAAAGGCAGGTGTCTAATGCCCTTGCTACCACAATCAAGATATTCTGCAATTCCAATGTGCATTTCCTCCCCACACCACGGACTCTACACACCCCCACCTTCTGTTAGCAAACAGCCAGGCAGAGCCGGAATCTGCAGGGACTGATGTAGCCAATCACACTGCTCCCCGTCTCCTGCAGCTGAACTGTGAGGAGCCCTACTGATCCCCTGCTATGTGCTTCTTGACATCCCCTCAGTTCTCCAAAGCCCTCCACCACCAACAGGGAAGGTCAGACCCCATGGTGCCCAGGGGCTCTTCCTCAATCACCTCAGGCTCAGTGTCACCACCAAGCAGCAGAGCCCTCGATGACACAGCTTCCAACAAGCCTTCCTACTGTGCTGCTGTGCCCTGCCCTCAGCCGCACTGTCCACTGATGACCACCATGGTGGTGATCCAGCCAGCCTACTGCCTCACAGCCTCTGGGTGCTGCCTGTGCTCCCAGAGAAGAGCCCCGCCAGCCCCGAATGAGGACAGAGAATGCACAGGGAGAAGGACTTAGCTGAAGGAAGACGTCCATCACAAATGGCTACATGGGATGCATACATTTCCATAGCTCAAGCTGCCCTTAGCATTGTGTTCTTTTCCCCCATTTATTATCCCTCCATAGTTTCATGTACATATGTAATAAATTGTAGTCATTTCCACAACCCTCCCATTTCCATCTCCCTTTCAAGCTGAAGCTCTTCCTCCTCTCCACAGGTCCACCCTCCAGCCTTCACGTCATCTGTGTGTGGCCACTAAGTCTAATTAGAGCCACTTCCTTGCAGGAGCACAGGTGGGACGCTATTTTCTAGGACATGGGCAACCTAAGAGTGGCCATGCCACTGAACAAAGTGTTACCTTTCCTTCTGACTGCCAATGATTGCTCCTCAGGGAGAGGGCATCTGCTGTTCCTCCCCCGGCTGTGACAGAGTGCTGAGAGCCCAATCCTATGTAAGTCTTGTGACGAGAACGAGGGCTGTAGTGAGCTCGTAAATGCACCATGTCATGTACTAAGGGCTCGTTGACCCGTCCTCTGGCACTTACATTCTTTTTACCTGCTCATTTCTGATGCCCCTTGAGTCCTGGGAAGGTGATGCTAAGTTTGTCACCATCACTTATGCTCTGTGCGCTGGCTGGATTGGGGTTTCTGCATTAGCTGCTACTCCTGGCCCTAATGATGCTGAGTGCAGCACTGACCTCCAGTGTGAACGGAGCTGGAAGCACTGTAATCTACTTTTATTTAACGCTGGTACTATGCAGAGACTGTTATACGGCTACACGCTGCCTTCTGAGCAAGAAGGTGATCAGAATGGTGGTCAAAATGCCAAGATGAAAGTGCCCACTGTATGACAGGCAGTTTAAGCACAAAGGCTTGTGCTGTTTGTTTGTTTTTGGGGTTTTTTTTTTTTTTTAATCCTAAAGGAACACAGCATGGTCCCCCAGTACCAAGACTGGAACATCCGTGCCTCACTTCTTTAAAGAGCCATTTCAAAACTGGGCATATGCCTCAGTTTGGAGGCTGCTTGCCTAACAGGACCCTAGATTCCACCCCCAGCCCATAAGACCAAGTTTGATGGTGCACACCTGTAATCCCAGCACAGCACCTCGGAGGTAGAAACAGGAGTATCCCAAGTTCAAGGTCACCATTGGCCACACAATGAACCTAGACTGGCTTTGAGTATTTGAGATTTTCTTTTAAAACAACAACAAATAAAAGAGGTTTTTTTTGTCTACAAATATCCATAATTAGTACCCTAATCCCTCACTGTATAATCTCGATAAATATATCTATTGTCTATTAAATATCCTCAAAGTTTTAAGCAAAATAGCCTCGTGGTTTTTAATAAAAACTATTGCCTTTTAGCAACGACAGAAACCAGGAAGTATAAAGAAGTCTTCAGGGGAGCATCTAGAGAGGTTCAGAATATAAGTGATTTGAAGAAGAAATGAAAAAAAAAAAAAAAATATATATATATATATATATATATGTATACAGCTTTAATGACAGAAGAGAAGGGTGGTCAGGCCAGAAAGAGGAAGGGCAGGATGAGGGAAAACTAATATAGTGATATCTGAAAAATCCATAAATAATTGCACTTTTATATATTTACCTATTATTGTATATTTACCTACATTTAAGTCTATGTATACACAAATACATATAGCTTAAATAAAATTTTTCCACCAAGGATGACAATGCTCCTACCCAAGAGACACAGACTATCTAATACCAGGTATGAGAAGTCTCCTTTTGAGTTGTTAGTCAAGGGAGTCCAAGAAACTCCCAGAACACAGCCTCCTCATGATGTTGTCCTTCGTTGCCTCCCAGAGGTGGAAGATGAGTCCCTGTTGCCGAAGACACACTGTATGTTAGACACAGGGCACAGGGGATCTGAGCCGAGCTGACCTGAAAGCCCCCCCCCCCCTTCCGAGGACCAGCTCTCACAGTACCAGAAGGAGCCAAACAAGCTTCCTAGGGAGGAGAGCAACCAACAGTCCTATCCAGGTATGACACCTGTGAGTCACAACATCAACCACACGTCATGGTAACGCTACATGTGACATGTGGCACTCTGTCAACAACCACCAGCTCTCTGCTTGGACATAAGGCATTTTCAACAAGAGGAAAACTGTGCCTGTATTGGAAACCTAGCTAACTACTCAAGGCTAGTGAGGTCGCGGACCCTCACTTTACTGACTAGCCTAATTCCTTGCATTCTAAAAACTTATCCTTATAGTCACAGATGTGTCACCCTCATCTCTCATCAAAGAGACTTCACTTTGCAAACAGAGAAGGCCATTCAAGAAAGCCACATCTGATCAGAATGCAGAGATCATGGTGCCCAGCCCCCACCCATGCATCTACAGCCCAGCTCCTGCACTCAAGGCTCGGGGATGTGGAAGGGGAAGTAGAAGGACTTCAGCAATAGACAGAATTTCGACTGAGAGGCTGTGCGTTCTAGAAATGACAGACGCTACCTAACATCCATGAGGGCTCATCAACAAGGCTGCCTAAAGAAGACCTGAGCAAGGACAACACCAACAGACATGCAACACGGATGGCAGGGATCTCATGGGCTCCAACCCTAGACAAAGAACTACAAGCAACTAAGGATTGCTGAGAGTGGGAGGCATAGGCTTCCCGGGAAGAACCCCTCAATTAGCTATCCAATCCCAAGTGGTCATCCCTGAAGACAAACATATACAAGTAGCATTACATGGACTAAGCAGGCTATATTTATATATCTGAATATATTTCAACAAAGAAAAAGAAGCCATGGATTTGAGAGAGAACATGGAGGTAAGTTACATGGAAGGAGTTGGAGGGAGGAATGGAAAGAAGAAAAATTACATACTTTTATTATATTTTAATTTCAAAACTAAAATATTTTAAAATAACAGAATAAAAAGAACATTTCCTTGAAGAAAAATAATTAGATTAAAAGTAAAACAATAAGATGAGAGATGGCTGAGTAACCAAGATACTGGCTGCCTTTCCAGAAAACCAGGGTTCAATTCCCCAAGTCCAGAGAAGACCTTATAAGTGTCTGACACTCACATGTACAGACACGGACATGCAGGCACATACGCATACACATAAAACTTATTAAATAGGGTAAGGTAATGAATATATGTGTCTGTGCATGTGCGTGTGTGCGTGTGTGTGTGTGTGTGTGTGTGTGTGTAGGTAATGAATGTATGTGCGTGTGTGTGTGTGTGTGTGTGTGTGAGAGAGAGAGAGAGAGAGAGAGAGAGAGAGAGAGAGAGAAAGGGGGGAGAGGGAGAGGAAGGAGGAGGACGGAGGGAGGGAATAACAAATTATCAGAAAGAATGGGAAACATCACAATAGCTTTTATAGATGTAAAAATACAAAGATTGAGTTTGAACAAGTATATTGCCCTAAATTAGACAATACAGAAGAAACAAACCTCCCTCAAACAAGATGGAAGGACCAACACTTAAAGTCTGTCCCCTAGCCTGGGCACTGTGGCCCATGCATGCCTACACTCAACACACGAACAAGTGCACATGCAGTAACAGTTGTGTATGTACAGTTCCAAGTGCTAAATTGACTTCATGGTCATGAAATAAATCATAAAGAAAAAAAAGTGTCCACAAAAGTCCCTGGAAATACATAAAGTACAAAATGGATTTTCTATGGAAACTGATATGGTTTTGATATAATTCAAAGGAAAAAAAGTCAAAACAACCCCTGAGACTATTATTTCCCCCACTCAGACTTTTAGAGGGTCCATTTTTTAGTTCTCAAAACCACTACGTTCCACACCTGTTCTAGGACCTCACAGATACCCAAATCTGTATACACTCAACCTCCTAGTTAAGCCCACACACCCCTCAGGTACACTCCGGATCATCTCGAGATTATTTGCAATACCTAATACAGTACAAATCATGTTTGAATCTTTATTACAGTCTATAGTTAGAAAACAATGACAGGAAAAAGGTCTGCACATGCTCAGTGCAGACTCCAACTGTGTTTTCAGGTCTTCTTAACGCACAGGTCATTGAATCCATGAGTGCAAAGTTGTTGACACTGAGCAGCAGCTGAAGGTCCTGACTGTTTTCTACCCTTCACCTTACAGCACTCAGCTCTCACTCACAGAACAACAGGAAAAGTGCCGCGGTCTGACCATATAACCCTAGCCTTGACTAGTGACTGGGCCCCATGAGTGTTGCCACGTTACAGGGCACAGTTAGAAGTTACCAGGTAAGTTCTCACAGGTGTGTGGAAGTAGCCAGCGCTCCTCTACCACATACGCCAACCCCGTAGGATTCTACCCACGCTCATGCTGCCAATGACCACGAGCCAAAATAAATGCTTTCTCCTTACATTATCTGTCAGGTGTTTTGACCACAGCAGTTCAAGAAGTAACACAGTAAATAGTAATAGAAATTATACATTGATATAATATGGTGAAAACTTATAGTGACCAACTAGCCTAAAACAACAAACAAATATCTAGTACAACTAACTTCAGGAAGTGAAAACAAACTGACATGAGGAGCCTGACGTTTACAAACTGAATGGGCAGTGTTCTAGAAATTAGACAAGTTAACTAACTGTGCAAACAGATTAGTTATTTAATCTGTTCAGAAAAGTAAAGCTTTGGGCCAGTGGGATGGCTCAGGGGCAAAGGCACTTGTCACACAAGCCTAGTGACCCAAGTTTAATCTCCAAAACCCACCTAAAGGAAATAACTGACTCCCAAAAGTTGTCCTCAGACCTCCACATACAGAGGATGGCATGCATGCCCCACACACATAGCATGCATATGCACACGAAGGAAGGGGAGGGAGGCAGAAGGAGATTCTTTTGACTGAAAAAAAAATCCTGTAGGAACTGTACAGTTAGTGAGATAATGTAATTTATGAAGGTACAATTCTGCTAAATAACTAGAAAACCTAATAATTTAAAAAATAAATATCATCTAATAAGTTGTACTTGTACATTTTCTTCACAACACCTTATCTTTGAAAGCAAAATCACATACATGAAAACATAACCCTCAATACTGCTGGCAGAGCAGAAGCCTTGATGACCACCACTGTTGGCAAGATGCCATTTGCTCTCTCAGTAGGTATTACCTAGCCACTGACACTGTACAACATTAACACCAAAGTCATTTTACAGGAGAAAATGGGGCACAGCAGAGTTAATGTTTCAAGGCTAGAATCAGGAAGGCTTATCTGATTTTTACCTTTTTAAAAGATGTATTTATCTATTATGTATACAGTGCTCTGCCTGCAGGCCAGAAGAGGGCACTGGATCACATTGTAGATGGTTGTGAGCCACCATGTGGGTGCTGGGAATTGAACTCAGAACCTCTAGAAAAGCAGTCAGTGCTCTTAACCTCTGAGCCATCTCTCCAGCCCCTGATTTTTAAATGGGAAAAACAAAACGAACAAAAATGAAACGATGTGCTTCCTAAAACTTGGGATATGTACACGTTTCTGTGAAGGGCCAGGAAGCATCTATTTTAGGGTTACGGACCGTGCAGCTATCAACTATAGGAAGATTAGCAGCTATCAACTATAGGAAGATTAACAGGCAGGGCTATGTCCAAAAATATCTCAGCCATGTGCACTGAGCCTTAAGTTTCCTATCATTTCTCATGTCAAATGTACTATACTTTAAACTATTTAAAAATGTAAAACAATTCTTAGTTCACTAGACATACTGGAAGTGAGTCAGGGTGAGTGAGTGCATTATACTAGTTGAGTCTTTAACTGAAAAGTTAAGCACTGATAACAGATGCACAACACACATATGTAATCGGTCCAATAACTGCACTGTGCATCATCACTACACATCACACACATCCATATTCACACACAGCAAGGCTGCGATACCTTTTCTCTCCCACCACTTTCAGCTTGCTCATCTTGAGTTACTTCATTCCAGCATTGCAGATAATCTGAAAGAAAAATAGCAGCACTATCAGGTGCCTAACACAACTCTGTTTTTTATGCATTACATGCTATAAAAGCCATACAGTCGAGATTATAACATTGGAAAACAAGAAAGTAGGTCTATGTAGTTGAATCCACCACTGCAGTTTGCCATTATAACTATTAAAATATCTAAGAGCAGCATGGAAAATGCTATCAAAAGTCTAGAAACGCAAAAATGCAGAAATCAAACATTAACACTGATGAACAGTGAAAGTGCCCCCACAGGCTCATGTGTTTCAACACCTGGTCCCGGGTGTGGCACTGTTTGTGGGGATCATCGACCCTTTAGGTGGTGCAGCTCTGGGAGGAAATATGTAGAAACAGGTGGTGACACCCTTGCCCTACTTCCTGTTCCTTGTTCCCTCTACTGCTCCCCCTCCTCCAGCTCTCCCCCCACTTCCTGTGTGGGTGAAATTTTAATCAGACAGCTTCCTGCTTTGGCCGATATGCCATGCCATGCTCTCCACAGATTAAAGTCTCTGGCCCTCTGGAAGCCTCCAGAACTGTAAAGCGAAAATAAACTTCTTCCTTAAGTTTCTGATCGGGGTGGTTGTATTGCTTCCTACGATCCTGTTTCGACTTCTTCTGAGATGGTGGTGTTATGCCTCATTAATACCCAAACCTCCCGGAGCGCTCCATGACTGCTGACCGCTATTCACACAGTAGCACCAAACTGATTTCATATGAAAACATTTTCAATCAATAACAAGTTATTGAAACATACTAAAGAGCTTCCCTAGCATAGTCTTACTTAATGTTTTCATGTTTAGAAAGTCCCTTTCACATGATTTAAACCACCTTCATTTTTCAGTTGCAATTTTTATAATTTTCAGATATACTTTAAAACTAGTTACCAAAAGGTCTCCCGGGTATCTTTTAATTTTGTATACCAATGCTTAGTGAAACACTACTTTGTCACATCGCCAGAAAAGAAACCAATTATACTGAACCTAAGAAATCAATCATATTTATAAACAGATTTAGTAATTGCTATGTGAGTGAAATTGTAGGAGGGGAAAAGCCAGAGAGGAAATGGCTGGGCAGAGTCCTTTAGGGACTTCTGTGTCGCTGAAATGGAAAATACTGTAGGGCTTTAGCTGACCCATGGTCACCTGTTCCCCTCCAGGTTTTGATGATGTCACTCAGGACACTGTGCTAAGAACAACTGTAGGGCTAGCACAGAGAAGGGAGACCAGCGACAGCAGGGCAGGGAGGGTGGGTTTTGGATGTGTGTGTGTTTCAAACATCATCATCGTTATATTATCTGAAGTGTTTGCTACAGCACACACAGGTCAGAGGACGGCTGAAGTCAGCTCTCTCCTGCCATCTGGATGCCTGGATAGACTCAGGTGTGGCTGCAGATGCCTTTAGCCACTGAGCTGCCACCTAACCTGCCCTGTGTGGGTGAGAGCTCCCTGGCTTTCCTCCACACATCAAGGTCTGCCTCACCTCAGCACCCTGGCTCAAACCACTCCTTCCACCACACAGCTCGTGACTGTTTGTTCAAATCTTTTTATTTTTTTCAGTAGAGCTCGTCTCAAGCATCCTATTGAATACTCCAGGCACCTGGAGAGCCTAGCACACCAAGGTCCTTGCCTACCCTGTTTTTAGAACTCTTCCTGCCCTCTAATACAGAGTGATTCAAAAGTAAATGAAGACTAAGCACGCATGTTGGCGTCCACTTGTCACCTCAGCACTGGGGAGGTTGGAGGAGGGATACTAGGAATTCAAGACCTAACTGTGTTACATAGTGAGGTCCAGCCCACCCACTCTACCTCCAACACACACAGAGCAAACCAACCACATGTTGCTATGGTGTGCATGGTGGTGTATCCTCCAGGACTCCAACTGACACCTTACCCACCACGGTAATAGTTACAGGGAAACAGCCTTCTGAAACAAAACTAAGTCATGAGGGTACAGCCCCTTAAGAATGGAGGTTAGTATTACGTATATATAATAAATATAGATAATTAAGATATTCTATTATATATTTTAAAATATATAATTAAGAATATAAGCTGGCTAGTTTGTCCATTCACCAGCTATAGAAACTGCCAATGCTTGTGAGCTTCCCAGTCTTCAAATTATGAGCAAAACTGTATTCTGGTTAAAAGCTACCCAGTTTGGGGGGAAGTGGGAGGGAGGGAAGAATGGGAGGAAACAGGGGAAGGGCTAACAATCGAGATGTAATATGAATAAACTAATAAAATTTAAAAGAAAATAAATAAATAACTTTTTAAAATTAAAAAAAAAAAAAAAGAAAGCCACCCAGTTTATGCCAGGTGTGGTGGTGCACACCTATAATCTCAGCACTCTGGGAGGCAGAAGCAGGAGGATCTCTGTGAGTTTGAGGCCCGCCTGGTCTACAGAGTGAGTCTAGGACAGCCAAGGTTACACAGAGAAACCCTGTCTCGAAAATCCAAACAAAAAAACAAAAGCTACCTAGTTTATGGGAGTTTGTTACAGAAACCCAAATGGAATAACAATTTGTTTTTATTTTAAAACTCTGTAATTAGTTTACACAGGTTAGATTTCATTCTGGCTCGTGTCAACAAAACCTGTGTTGTCGACCCTTCTCCCTGCCCCTCTCCCCAGCTCCCTGTGCACATCCCTGGCCCTTCTCCCTGCCCCTCTCCCCAGCTCCCTGTGCACATCCCTGGCCCTTCTCCCTGCCCCTCTCCCCAGCTCCCTGTGCACATCCCTGGCCCTTCTCCCTGCCCCTCTCCCCAGCTCCCTGTGCACATCCCTGGCCCTTCTCCCTGTCCCTCTCCCCAGCTCCCTGTGCACATCCCTGGCCCTTCTCCCTGCCCCTCTCCCCAGCTCCCTGTGCACATCCCTGGCCCTTCTCCCTGCCCCTCTCCCCAGCTCCCTGTGCACATCCCTGGCCCTTCTCCCTGCCCCTCTCCCCAGCTCCCTGTGCACATCCCTGTACCCTTCCACAGCCTCCTCTTCTCCTTCACGTCTTCCTTTCTTCCTCGCCTCCTTGATACCTACCTCATTGTCATCTCCTTTCTAGTTTCATAGCCTATGCCCATATTTACTTACACACACACACACAGAGAGAGAGAGAGAGAGAGAGAGAGAGAGAGAGAGAGAGAGATAATAATCTAGGATTCCCATATGAAAACAACATATTTTTGCCTTTCTGAGTGAACTGTCTTGATACAATCCAGATCTGGGGCTAGAGAGATGTCTTAGTAATTAAAAGAATTTTCTCTTGCAGAAGACCTGAGTTCAGTTCTCAGCACCCACATGATGGCAAATAGTTATCCATTACTCCAGTTCCAAAGGACCCAACACCCTCCTTTGACCTCCACAAGTGCCAGGTACACACATGGTAAACATACATATATGCGGGCAAAATATACATACACATAAGTAACCGTTGAGAGAGAAATGCTTAAGTACTCTCTAGGCCCGTCCATTTCCTTCAGATTTACACACACTCATTATCCGTTCATTTGCCGGTGGGCATCTAGGCTGGTTCCATTTCCCTGCTATTGTGAATAATGGATCAGTGAACAAGGATGTGCAGGTATCTCCATGTTCGTCCCCAGGAGAGACACATCTTCGCCATAGAACAAGCCGCCTTTAATGATGAGAAAACCTCACTATACTTCCATAGCGGGGGTACGAGCTTACACGCCCATGAGTAAGGATTCCTCTCTCCACACATCCTCATCAGCACTTCTTGCCTATTTTCTTTTCTAAACATTATTTATCTGGAGCTGGCGAGCTGACTTGGCAGTTAAGCGTACTGACTGCTCTTCCAGAGGACCAGGATGCAGCCTAACAACCCTCTGTAACTCCAGCTCCTGGGGCTCTGGTGCTCCTTGGCCTCCAGAGGCTCCTGCATGCTCCTTTGTGTACATGGTACACAGATATACACACAGGCAAAACACTCGTACACATAAAGATAAAAGCATTATCTTTTTAAAATAAAAGTTTATTTATTTATTGGGGATAGTATGCCATAGCATGTGTGTGGGTAGCAGAAGACGACTTTCAGACACCAGCTCTCGCCTTCTCAAGGGTTCTAGGGACCAAACTTCAGCTCTTCAGTGTTTCATGCCTCTTGTTTAATTGTCTGTTGTGGCCTTAGCAATTTATAAAAATGCTAAATAACACAGCAGCTTTGAGGCTGAAGTGTGAGGAGGACTCAGAAAGCCATTCTGGGACATGAGCAATGAAGATCTGGGTCCTGGAAATCACTGACTAGTCAAACAGAAAACACTCTACACAAGCCCACCTTCACCAGGAACCAGTCCCCATTGGTTTTACACCCATGGTGATTGCCCCATTTCACACCTGTGATGTATGAGGCTTCCAATTTCTACACAGCCTCGCCCATGCCTATTTTTTAGCTGCATGGTGACAGGCATCCTGGGTGTGGCGTAGTCTGTAATTCTGACTATATTCCCATAGTGATTAACTCTGTCTTCTCAAGCCCTTAGTGACCACTTATGAATCTTTGGAGAAATATCCATGCAGGTCTTTTACCTGTCTTAAATTGAGTGCATTTATACCTACAGTTCTACTCCTTGACTCATGTGCAAAATAACCCAAGAGGTAGTTTATAACAATGTTCATGGAAGCATTATCCTCAATAACCAATGGTAGAAACCGCCCAAGTGTTCACTAATGGACGAGTGTAGAAGCAAACTGTGCTGTATTTACAATGAAGCACTGTTCAGCCATAAAAGTAAGCTTCTGCTACAGCAACAACATGAATGAACCTTGGAAACATTATGCTATTGAATTTAAGACATCAGTAAGACATAAACCATACAACTCCTAAGAGAAAATTCGCTCAGTACTGGTCTTGGTAATGATTAGATAGTGAAGAAAATCACAAGCAAGTAGAGCGTGGTGGCAAAGCCTTTAATCCCAACACTTGGGAAGCAGAGGCAGGTGGACCTCTGTGAGTTCAAGGCCAGCCTGGTTTACAAAGTGAGTCCAGGACAGAAAGAAAAGCAAAGAAAAAAGAAAATTACAAGCAACAAAACAAGTAAATAAACAATTTGACCACATAAAATTAAGAAGAAAGAAAAAGCCTGGACTAAAGAGATGGTCCAGTGATTTAGAGCACTGGCTGCTCTTGCAGAAGACAGGTTCAGTTTCCAGTACCTATATGGCTCACAACCTTCCATACCTCCAGTTCTGGAACTCAATAATCGAACACCCTCTTCTGGTCTCTACAGGCCCAACACAAACATGGTGCACTGACATATACACAGGAAAAACACCCATGCACATAAAGTAAAAATAAACCTTTTATTTTTTTTAAGAAAATGTGTATGTAGCAAAGTCAGTAATCAAAAAAAAAAAAAATCACCTTATGAATTGGAAGAAAAATATTTGCCAGATATACATGTGATAAAGTAAACAGCCCTCAGTAGCCAAAACTAGCCTAATTAAAATTTAACCTATAACTAGGCAGTGGTAGCACATGGCTTTAATCCCAGCACTTGGGAGGCAGAGGCAGGAGGATCACTGTGAGTTTGAGGCCAGCCTGATCTACAAAGTGAGTCCAGGACAGCCAGGGCTATTACACAGAGAAACCCTGTCTTGAAAAAACAAAGCAAAACAAAAACAAAACCCACTAGCCTGAATTAAAATTTTATTTCTTTGATTTATTAAAAGGTACTCTCATCACGTATTCTGATGCTGCAAACCACATTAACACTTCACACCTGTATTAGCAGATATTACTAAAAAGACAGCATGGTGAGGGTCACAAAAATATAATAAATAGGTCCCTAAAAAGGGAGCACTTTAAACAGCCTCAGTAGTAATGACGTACATGTGGCATGAAGGCAGAAGAAAGGGGACCAACGAGAGGGAGACAAGTCTAGGGTGTGTGCATGTACGCCACAGTGTGCATGTGTGCCACAGTGTGCATGTGTGCCACAGTGTGTGTGTGAAGAAGGCCAGAGGGCAACTCTGTGCAGTTGCTTCTCTCCTTCCCCGTTTACACGGTCCTGGGAATTAAACTCTGGTCTCCGGGTTTGTGCAGCAAAAGCCTTTACCTTCCGAGCCATCTTTCCAGAGTTCTGAGTTTTGCTCAAAAGCTTAAGTCTTAGCACAGTCACAAATAAGACTACCATCTGTTTACCTGAAGTGAGGGCAGACTTACTCTGTTCTTTCTGTGAAAGCCTCTGCTGACACACCCAAGTGTGAACAGGCACACTTCCACTCAGACTGTGTCTCATGGAAGGAGAGGCTAGTTTAAGCTCTCAATTCCGTTATGGAACTACTTTGCCTTGAGACAGCCATCAACCATTCAGAACGTGGTGAATGGTTCCTGGATACTTCTCATCCGTCCTATGGAGTAAGCCACCTGGCCAGTGCTCGGAGGGTAAAGGCACTTGCAGCCAAGCCTGACTCCCTGAGTTCAGGTGCCAGGAGCCTCATGGTGGAAGGTGAGACGTGTCCATCACTGCCCTCTGACCTACCACAGCATACACACATACAATAATAAATGTCTTTAAGTCAGAACTTTGTAAAACTCTTATCTACCATCATGTCTGCACCCAAACAACTTCCACTGATTTCTCACAGAATGACCACATTAACAAATGTGCCTTTTTAGTGGGCTTGCCAGACTACAGGCCAGGCCTGTAATCCCAGCAAGCAGCTTGGTGAAACTTACCCTGCGTTCGGTCCCTAGTACTGGGACCCAAAAGCATGGCTTTCTTTGGTGCTATACAATGAAATGTACACTATGTGGAAGATGTGCCCAACTCGCTGAAATTAATGCCTGACCAATAAATTCTGTTAGAACTCAGACACGAACAGAAGATCTATTCCGAGCTCACAACAACACTGAGCATGAAAGAAAAGCATCAGATAGGATTTCAGACTCCATGTTGCAACTAACCTTTAAGAAACTGCCAGGCCAGGTGTGGTGTCACCTGCATTTAATCCCAGCACTCAGGAAGCAGAGGCAGGCAGATCTCTGTGAGCTCCAGGACAGCCTGGTCTACAGAGTGAGTTCCAGGACAGCCAAGGCTACCCAGAAAAAATGTCTCAAGAAAAAAAAATGTCACTTTTTGAGTTTTGATGACATACCGAACATAAAACGCACAATTACTCCCTCCCTTTTATAACCATGAACTGCGTCTGGCTGGATTTCCTCCATACACACTGCAACCTTAACAATATATTGTAATAGACTGAGTGCAGAACCAGAAATAACTAGCTATTTGTATTATTTGACATTAAAAACTTATAAAAATTAAGTCTAGGTAGTAGAGGGCTTCCATGCCCAGCATACTCCAAAAACAACGTGGTGGGGGCTGTGGGGGGGTTGAAGGAAGGGAAGGAAAGGAAAGAAGACATGACAAATTTACAAAATGTAAAACACTACCGCTCTTCTCACTAGGTTCTTGATTTTGGTTTTGCAAAATACATTGTTTATATTGATATGCAGTATGTGTACGTCTATCATTAGTTTAAAATTTTTAATTGTAACAAAGTAAATATGAATATAATCCATAAAAAGTACTACAGTAATTTCTGAGAATTTAAAAAGAGTCCTGAGATCAAGGTTTTTGGTTTTTTTTAAGATTTATTTATTATGTATACCATGCTCTGCCTGCACGTATGCCTGCAAGCCAGAAGAGGGCATTAGATCACATTATAGATGGTTGTGAGCCAACATGTGCTTGGAGGGAATTGAACTCAGGACCTAAGGAAGAGCAGACAGTGCTCTTAAGCGCTGAGCCATCTCTCCAGCCCCCTTAGATCAAGTTCTTAAATATATGATTTAAGAACCAACTGTGAATATAGACTACACAACTCTAATATAAAACTGCAAAATCTCCCCTACCCAGATCTAGCCAATGGACAGCACATTCCCCACAATTGAGTGGAGAGTGGGGTATGGCTTTCACATGTACTCTAGTGCCCCATATTTGACCACGTCCCCTGGATGGGGAGGCCTGGTGGCACTCAGAGGAAGGATAGCAGGCTACCAACAAGAGACTTGATACCCTATGAGCATATACAGGGGGAGGAGGTCCCCCTCAGTCACAGTCATAGGGGAAGGGAGTAAGGGGAAAATGGAGGGAGGGAGGAATGGGAGGATACAAGGGATGGGATAACAATTTAGATGTAATATGAATAAATTAATAAAATGTATTTTAAAAACTGCAAAATCTCAAACCTTCTGAACACTGACATGACTTCACTTGAAATACTGTGGCCAAAATGTAGGTATACTAAAAACTTTTATATAAAATCACCATCTATCTAAGTATATATGAAATAGAAATGTTGATCCTGTTCAGATTCTCAACCTATCTCCTTAGATGTATGAAAATATTCCAAAACCCATAATCTAAAACACCTCTGGGCCCAAGAATATCAGGTAAGAGATGTTTCAAATCCCCAAAAACCAAGAACAAGAACAAGAACATGAAAATTATTAATGGGAGAGGAGCCCATTCTCCTAGGTAAATCACTTAAAAGCTGAAAACGAACACCATGTCAAATCAAAACATTTTATGTAACATCAATAAAGACAAAAACAGAGTGTGCAGATAAAGATTACTTTGTAATTCCTAGAAACATCTATGTGCCCACTGGTATTTTAATAGTAACTCCAACAGCAACGTATGACAGTCAGAGAAACAGTCAGTAACAAACTGGAAAATAGGTGATTAAAATAGCAGCCACCACCAACACGAGGGAGACAATCCAAGGTTCTGTCAAGGAGGACAGGCAAGGATACTCGGTTCTCCAGCAATATCCCAGGGCCCCCAGCTCAGGGTGCACCTGTTCTATTTAAAACCTACACGTGTCCATGAAACGACAGTGAGACTACACACTCGCAGCTTCAGAGAAGAAAGTGGGCCGTAGGTAATTACCCTGGGCTAACGCTGCCCTGTCAGTCACACTGAGGGAAAACAGTAGCAACAGCAGCAGTGGCTCCTGAGCACGTCCTGTGGAGAAGCACCACACTTTTATCGGCTTCCTTGTGTCTGAGATCATCCTGAGGGCACAAACACCATCATCCCCATGTTTGGCATGGAGAGAACCGAACCTAGAGGATAAACAACTTGCGCCTACCGCAAGCCAGGACACAAATCAGCCACTCTGGCTGAGCCCCAACTCCTTAGCCTCTGCTCCGCAGTACAGTCCACAGTACCTACAGGAACATGGAGTTTAAAGTAGCACCTACCCTCTGCCATTGCCAGCCTCGACGCTGATACCTACGGCTGAATGAAGGATCCTAAGCAATGGGTAGGGGACCCCTGATTAGCATCTACAACTGTTTGAACTTTCAGTGTCAGGGTGGCAAGAAGGGCAAATTCTGAAGATGACTACTGTGGAAGACGCTTAAAGGCAAAGTACAAAATGTAGGATACAAGCAAGTTCAAATATTTCAGGTCTTGCACTTCCTTTCACCTCTACTAATGCAGATGAATCATCACACAGCAATGCAGCCAGATGCACCAATGCATCATTCAGCAGTTTGCTAAAGAGAATGCTTCAATTCCAGGAGGATAGCGCTTGCCCATCATCACCTGAGTTCCTCCACCTCGTGCACCCACAAGGTCCAAGGTAAAAATCAAAGCTCTCAAGTCCTCCTCCACACACACACACACACACACACACACACACACACATAAAAGGAAAAGGGGATGGGCACCTCAATTTAAATCAATTGGAAAAGCTTTATAAAAATTGCTACACGGCTGGAAAGATGGCTGTTCTTCCAGAGGGCCTGTCTGGGTCTGATTCCCAGCATCCACATGGTGGCTCACAACCATATGTAATTCCAATTCTAGGGAATCTGACGCCCTCTTCTGACCTCCTCGGGCTTCATTATACACACGTGGTGCACACATATACATGCAGGCAAACATTCAGACTCATATAAATATAAAAAAATTAAAACTGCTACCGCAGAAGCTTAAATTATATTAATATATTTGACATGTAATCTTGGTCAAACAAAAAAGGCATCTGCGTCTGTCTCAGATTACAATTTTAAACGGGGATTACAATTTCAAACACTGATCCACCAATTCAAGGCAAAACTCTGCAGTCATTCAAAATGAAGATGGAACTTCACCGAAGAATGGGACTCAGGAGAAGCAGAAAAGGCAGAAACCCAGGTGGACTAAGGCACCACCAAGTGCCTCCCGTTAGGGGGGATCTGATTACAGATCTGCAGGACTTGGGTTTTGACATTTAGCCCGTGTTTTAAAAGCCGTACCATTCAAAGTGCCTTAAAATAAATATTTTTTGGCCGACTAAACCAAAAACATTCCAAAACACAATTATAAAAATAACTTCCTATCTCAGGAAAGCGAGGGAGAACTGTGAGAATAACTCATAAGCCGGCCAAGTGAGAGCGAGAGCTCTGGATGGCCACTCCTCTCTGCGGACTACAAACTGCCTGGCACCGGATGGGTACCGTTACCATTCCGAACACCTGGAGAGAGGGCTCGCCACAGAGAACCTGCAATGCCAGCGGGATCGCCGTCGTTACCTCACACAACGTGCGAGCCTGCGAGGTCCGCGGACGAGCTGTAACACGGTCAACGTCCACCCAGACCACCCGGAGAGGTGTTGAAACTGCCTTCCGCAGCGCTAAACTGTCAGCGAGCAGCCAATCAAAGCGTCCCGGGGCGCGGCAGGGCGGAGGCCTGAGAGTGGCGGGCAGCGGAGCGCGGCCAGGAGCGCACGGGGGCGGCGACGGCCTCTGCTAGCCTAGCAGCCAGCCTCCCCGCCTGTGAGCGCGCCTCGCCCCCGCCAGGTGAGCCGAGGCGCCGCCGGGAGCGACGCGCGGACGCCAGGGACGCTCACCGGCTCGACGTGGGTGCTGGTGGGGGCTGCGCTCGGCCTCCGCGCCCGCGGCTCCCGAGGCGCACGGCGGGTCCCTCGCCGCCCGCCGCCCGGTGTTTTCATACAAACCCCGGTGGCAGGAGAGGCGGAGGCGGCGAAGACGGCTGCGGAACCTGCCCGCATCCCGGGCAACGTCAGCCCGGCGCCCAGCCCAACTCACGCCTCCGGCAGCCGGCTCCCGTGCGCCCGCAGGGCGCGTGCGCGCGGGGGAGGGGCGCTCCCAGGGCGGGGCGGGCGCGTGCCCGCGGGTGGGGGCGGGGCCGTGAGAGGGCGTGTACGGAGGGCGAACTTACTGGGATGGGGGTAGGGGGGAAGGGGACGGAGGACGGGAGGGGCGGGACCTGTGGCGGGAAGGCGAGCATCAGAGCTCGGGGCTGTGCGCGCCCCTGCCGCCTGGTGCCTCTGGGTCACCGGCCAGTGTAAAAGAGCTAGGCTGCTACAGGATCGACACGTTCCTCAAATCGCCCTCTTTTTCCTTCCTGATCGGGAACCACAGCCCAGCACTGTCAGCCACCCACGCTGTGAAGAGGTTTCTTTGAGGTTGGGGTTAGATCCTTACACTCCACCAAACCTTGGGGGATATGGTAAGGCTAGTCCTTTCCTGACCCCAAGTTGACCTAGAACAGCCTGGGAAGACTGTACCGCCTAGCTTTCTTCAACAAGAACTGCACCCATGGGCAGACCCAGATAAATGAGATAATCTGATGTTATGGCTAACAAAATGCCATGCCAATTCATTTCTAAACAATGTTCCAAATGGGTGGGCTCGAAAACGCTGCTACGAAGTGACAAAGACGTGTGAGTGAAATCGTAAGAATTCGATTGTGTGTTGGCTGTGTTTAAACACTCCTAGATACAATGTTAATAAAGACATCAATTGTCTGTTTAAGGAGTAAGGGATGTAAAATTATCACGCCAGGGTAAGGAACTAAACTGAGCCCTGGGAGGATTTTTATTTTGCTCTTAATGTATTGCTTAAGCCAAATTTACCAGGTTTGTGAAGGCAATTCAAACCGTATTGCAAGGCGTGGAACAGTGCTTCGTGCAGTTTGCTCTTGGCAGATGTCTTTACTGAAAGGAAAAAAGAGTCTGCCATTTTATGAATGTTATCATTTTCCCCATGTGAGCACAAAATGATAGATTATAGTATTTAAAATATCTTTAAACCACCCCCCCCCCCGGCTCCAACTTCCCGATCTGAAAACATGATTACCTGAGTATTTAACATTTCAAATTATGTAAATATTAGTATTCTTGAGACAGTAGTCAAAGAACACGTTTCTAGATAAATCAACTTGTAACACAGAACGACATAGAAATAACTGTGAACGTGTGCAGGTGTCAGAATTTGCATTCCCAGCCCGCTGGGTAAACAGCAGTGCCGTTGGCTTTGAACCTGTTGCAAAAATGTAATATGCAAGTGAGTGACTTATGTTTGGCTATTAGAAAACTTGCACATACACACCTGGAGCCCGTCACCCCTCATCAGACCCACACATGAGTTCCCAGCGGCATCTACTACGACTTAAACACAAGAGTTTGACAGAGAGTTTGAGCACAGCACCCAGAAAGGCAGCACAAGCTCCAGCTGGCTTCATTTCCTTCAGCTAGCTCCAGCCCCTCACGCAGAGCACCATGTAGAACCCAGGATCCTCCGGGTTCTTCCTCCACCTCACTGTTAGACACCTTCTCTTCCCAAAACAGCCCTTTAAGGCTCATCTCAATCTTTGGTTCCTCCACTTCCCTTCTCCCAGAGGTCTGCTTTCACCTTAATTGAACATTAGCTGAATTGAAAAACTTTGAAACTTCACTCATTGTGTGGCTAATATGCTTCATCTATCAACTGTGGTGTCTGTGGATTGTTCTAATGCTTTCAAAGAACACATAAGGTGGGGGACTCCTTTGTGTGGCAAAAACTCTAAAGCAATATATAAATTATCAGAGGGAGGATGGCTCAGTGGTAGAGTACATGCTTTGCATGTCTGAGACCCCGCCCCCCCCCCTTGTTCAATACCAAGCACCACAAAAAGTAACGTGTAAAAAAAAATCATCGGGCTGGAGAGATGGCTCAGAGGTTAAGAGCACTGACTGCTCTTCCAAAGGTCATGAATTCAATTACCAGCAACCACATGGTGGCTCACAACCATCTATAATGAGATCTGGTGCCCTGTTCTGGCTTGCAGGCAGAATACTGTATACATAATAAATAAATCTTTTTTTAAAAAAAGAATCATCAAATGTAGCTCAGTCTAAATATAAAACAATAATCACATCACGTGTGCTGCTCAGATCAGCCTGCTTACTCAGAGCTATCATGTACAACTGTGCTTATGTCAGCTGTTAGTGCTTGCAAACACAGCTTTGATCTCTCTTGCCAATTTCTTTACCTCGAAACCTTTAATAAAGTGGCTTACGAAATGCAACAAACTTAATTGTGAAAATGTAGCTGAAAGATTTAGAACAACTATGGGGATCTCCACCAAAAGTCTACAGTTTCTATGTGAATGCTAAATGTCTAGAGAGCAAGACCAGTCCTGAGGTTTCTGAACCGCAGCGTGTCCTCTGCAGCTGCAGGGTTGTCGGAGCTCTTCGTCACAGTCAACAGTTTACTGAGCACCTATATGGGTCAGAGGCAACCATCTAGAGATCTGTGGGGAAATTAAGCAAATAATTACACCAGACAAAATATTTAACAACTGCCTGTGCCAGTCTAAAGGGTTAACCACAAATAGACGTGGGACAGAAACGCAGGGTGAGTAACTTGGGCTTGAACCTAAATCAATGTGGCCATGAACAGCCCTTCTGAGGCATGCTGCTAGACTCAGGGTGTCAGAGTCTATTCCTGGAAGCCCATTGAGAGTCAGAGTCCACAGTCGATGCATAAGCAAAGGAATTTTAATTGAGCCAACATGACAGGGCCCATCAAGCTCAGAAGAGTTGAGGGACCCCAGGTAGCCAAAGCAGTGGGTTTAAATACCCTTTACAGACGCATAATTCAGCAACAGCAATTAGTACAAACCTAACTGGCTAAAAAAAAAATAATAATAACCTCTAAGGGGATTGGGTAGATTGGATGGAACAGGGGAAGGAGTGAGGGAGCAGACCAGAGGGGGAGAGTGGCAGCCTGGAGGCCATTGGCCTTAGCATATGTTAGGGTGAGATAGGGGTGGGCATGAAGGTGTGGTTACTCCAAGAGCTATCTTGAGCTAGTAGGTTCCAAGTAAAGTGCGATAGAATGGGGTGCAGCAGTGGAAATTTTTCTTAACTTGTCTCAGCTTGGCATAGATATTTAATAAAGGTTTAGCATGGCTGCATTCTGGCTAACTCTGGCTGACCTGAATTCTTCAATGCAACGGATGGATCCCCCTGCAATGGCTCGTGCTGCGCTTCCTACCTGGCAGCTGCCAATGAAGGATCAGGACCAGAAGCCCTGGGCCACACCTGTTAATCTTTTTGTTTGTGTGGTTTTGTTTTTGTTTTTGGAGACAGGGTTTCTTTGTATAGCCCTGGCTGTCCTGGAACTAGCTCTCTAGACCAGGCTGGCAGAGATCCAGGCAGATGCCTCTGCCCGCTGATGGCTGGGATTAAAGATATGGTACAACTAAAATCTTAAGCCAGCATGCCTTTGGTCCAAGGAAATAACTGGAAATGAGAATTCTTCTCCCCCCCACACCTCCTTATTTCTTAAAGAGCCAGCTTGCTAAGTGGTAAGGGCTCCTGTCTCCACGCCTGAGCATCTGAATCCAATCCTTTGAATCCATATGATGGAAGGAGAAAACCAGCTTCAAACTGTCCTCTGACTTCCTTATGTGCCCTTTGGGAAAGGCATGTAATCCTTCATGGAGTATTTAAAGAACTCAATGCTGGAGCTAGACAGATGGCTGAGAGGTCCTGAGTTCAATTCCCTGCAACCACATGGTGGCTCAAAACCATCTATAATGAGATCTGATGCCCTCTCCTGGTGTGCAGGCATACATGCAGGCAGAACACTATATATAAATAAATATTTTTTAAAAACTCAATACTATCAAAATATGCATGTATTAGAACAATTCTGTGAAGTATATTATTTTATTTACTAAGAAAAATACCAATGTACTTTCTACAATTTTCTAGGGCCAGAATGCCTTGCTAAAAACAACCTTTAAATTATATTCCTAAAGTTAGCCCCCAAGGTCTATTCCCTTATTTGGCCACTTCCTCCTCCTGAGGCTGACCTAATTAACATGCCCAATTAAAATTAAACACCTCATCCTAACACAGGGCTTCCCCTTGCACTTTCATATCTGCCATTTTCCTCTGAGCCTTGTCTGAATCCTCTACCCAGAGGCACTTCTTCCTCCCACTCCAGGACAAATTCCCATCCCCCTTTCCTTTGTTCCCTTCCGCTTCTCTACCCCCTGTGTTCCACCCTTTCCCTGCCTTTGTTCCTCTGGGGCAAATAAATATCCTTTATGCTGAGAACTTCGCTTGGGGTTCCTGAGCCAATATGCTTCTTTCATGGTCTATTTAGAGAGCTCCAGACCAGCCCCCCTCCAAAAAAAAAAAAAGAAAGAAAAAAAAGAACATAAATTAAGAGGAATGTACAAATGTTATAAAAATATATTCATGATATTTTGCTATATAAATGAGGAAATTATAATGCTGCTATATTTATAAAAATCTGTTTTTATCTGTTAAAGGCTTGGAAGAATATACATTAGAGGTTTTAAGAATAGGTAGCACTTAATGGTATCATTGTAGGTGATTTTAAACACTTCTTATTCTTCAAAGTTTGTTATATTTTCTACAAAATGCATACAGTATTTTTAAAAAATTTCATTTATCACTGATAACTTTGAGAGCTACTGAGTGGATTAAAAAGTATCTTGTATGTAAAGGCAAAGGCTAAGTCATGAAACACTTGCAAATGTGAATTCTTCTTGAGGCTTTAAAGCAGCCACAGAACCAACTGAACCAAGGGCAAACATGGGGAAGTCCTGTCTCCTCAGTGACACCTTCCTTCGGTCAGTCTTCCACCTCTGCAGAGAACTAGATTTTTCAAATTCTGAAGAAAAGGCATTTTAAATGGCATTTTCAGCTTCAGAACGTTAATGAAAGAAGCAAATTGTCATAGATTTGCTTTAGTTTGTTCACGAAATAGGGTCTCCTGTAGCCCAGAGTGAAGACTATGTAGCCAGGTTGACCTTGAAGTTCCAATCCTCCTGCCCTCCGCTCTCTGATTGTTGGCTGTGAACACAGGTGTAGGCTGCCAAGCTTAGGCAGTGCCCATCAGCAAACTCAGGTTTTCATGTGTGCTAGGTTAATACTTTGCCACGTTAATTACAAGTTTAGACAAAAATCTTTCAGGGACACATCCATCTCCTCAGAATTAGACCATATGTTGATTTTCCTCATCACAATGGAAAGATATTTCAGGCCAGTGTTACTCAGATCAGTGAGAGAGTCTAGTTACTCCATAGTTCTATCAGTCACCAGGTCTGAAAGCCAGACTGTGGACAGGGCACAGCTGCCCCTCCCTGGATGGCTAAGAAAATTGCTATGGCACTTAACAGGTAAAATCTGATGGAAACTTTCTGGAAATCTATTTGGCAGGGTGCTAGGGAAAGCTGTTGATGGTGGGAACAGGGAACATTTCCCTGGATTTCCGCACCTCACTGTGAAACTGCCGTAGCTATGGCCACGGTTATGCCGGTGTGCTCTATGGACAAGTGTTGCAGACGCTGCCCCTTGCGGATAGGTTAGGGTCTCGGCTGCAGCACTAACCAAAGTGAGCCTTACTAACAGCGGATCCGAGTGCCTTCCACCTTGGCCATGGTAGCCACGTTTTGTGTGACTAGATCCACTGGAGCTCACGTGGTGATAGCTGGGCAGAAAGGCCGATGATCTCTATGGCGATGAAGCCGGCTTTTCCGAGCCTCCACTGCAGCGCATGCCCTTTCTGAGCTCCCGTTATGAAACACAACTGTCCGTGCCTGTTCGAGAGAGACCAATCCATCCACACAACTCCTTCCCTAACTTCCTTGCCACCAGACTTTGTCTTAATCCTTCCAAGCCTCTGGCCCTTCAGACCCCTCAGACTAAAGGATTTGCAACTGTGAGTGAAGTGGCAGCAAGGCCATCCTTCTGGCTGACAGATACAGTCTTCCCTGTCCCTCCCACTGGGAGGGTTTCCCCTCACTGCTGTCCTTCAGGGGCCACACACAGGGCTGCCGTCCAGCAGGACTGCCATCAACTCCTACACACCTGCTTGTAAGCCAGCTAAATGTTTCTCTTTCTCTGTGTCTTGAAACATACTGTCTCTAAAATATCTGGGCACTGTCTAAAACGCTCCCAGCTCTCCTTTTGTAAGAATCTTCCCTTTGCCAGACAACTCTAGACTTGGGATTCCCGGGCTTCCTTCAGGCCTACAGCAAGGTCAACTAACCACCTCAAATTCTGGAACACGGGTAAAATACTTCCACAACTCCCTTCTACGTTGTTAGGAACTCAGAATGACTCACAGGCTCTTCACAAGAAACCCACTCAAGGGCATATGATGTCACTATAAAGTCACCATTCCTCTAGGTTCTTGCTGGAGTTCCTAAAAACTCTTCCAGTCTCTTAGATGCTGTGGGGGTTTTTGGATTCTAATGAGATGGTGGTGGGTGGCTAGGGGCACCTGGATACCCTCCGAAGGAAGCCTGGTTGTTGGGGGGGACCAACTAGACAATTAAAGGGTTGGAACTTCCCTCACACACACATACACACACCACCACCACCACCACACACACAGTTTTGGAGCTGCGTGGGAACAGCTAAGGGCCAGTCTAAGCCAAAACTCCAAAGGTAGGGTTCAGAAGGCTACACACTCTGCCGTTGCCGTCTCTTCCACGCGGCTGTTGCTGGGGTCTCATACACAAGTAATCATAAGTATTATAGTTTGGGTCTGGACTGTCCCCAGGTGGTGGCACCGCTGGGAGGTGGGGAAACTTGAGGAGGGGGGCCTCCCGGCAGGAAGTAGGTCACTGGAAGCATCTCTGCTCCCATCTTGATGGTATACCTACGTCGCCTTTGTAGAGTCCTCCTGAACCCATAATAGTCCACGCATCTTCACCACCTCTGGACTGGCCCCGTGAGACAGGTTGGCTGTCCCTGGCTCTATTGAGAGCAGCCAAATCTGGGAAGCGCAGCTATTTACTGACAGCAGTGACAAGCCACAGGCACCCTCGGAGCGCTCTCTAGTACCAGCCTTTCCTCCCTGTGAGTCATCATGCTTGGAAGCCAGAAGGACACTTTTCAAATAATGCTGGACTCACATGGCTGTGGTGAGATTGGACCCGAACAAGCAAGTGGATCCAGATGACCAGGTCTACTTCCCCTGGCAAAGTGTCCATTCCACTTTTACCAAAGATCCCACCAGACCAATTACCATCCAGCACAGAAGAATAGGTCCTACGGAAGATGTCCGTTTCCTAGGCAGTGCTCACATAAGCTGTTGGATTAACACTGAAGGCAGTAGGTCACCCCTGATGAGTGCAAAGCCAATTAGCACTAGCAGGAGATAAGCAAAGCTAAGAGAGCTGGAGGACTCAAGGCAGTAAGAAGAGCAGTGGAAATCATTTCAGAACAGTGTCTCTCCTCAAAGAAAGCAGCTGCCTTTACTGGAGAAATTATACACATTAGACACACATTTATAGAGAAAGTCTTGCCAGCCTGTGTAGACAGGCATATTCCTGGACATATATATATAAGGTTGAAGAACATCTTTCATACTTTGTATGTGCAAAAACAGTGAATGGTATCCAAATACACACGCGCGCACGCACACACATACACATCTCTGTCTGTTTCTGTCTCTCTGTCTCTCTCTGTCTCTCTGTTGCTGTTAATTTAATGGTAGGGTCTAATCAATGTTTATTATTAGCCCTATGATTATTAATACAGCGGCATTTTCTAACCCACTAGCAATCAATGAAAATACAGACACCTGAAGTATTTTAAAACAAGCCTTTACCTAGGGCAAGGCAGGTATGACCTCCTAAGCTGTCCTCCGGTAACTCCCAGTCTCCATCTCACGCCATCTGCTTCTAATAATTTTTATTTGTGCTACTTCCCACCCATAATCCCAAAACACTTGCTAATGCTCTCCATCTCTTTCCATGAGGAACTTCAGAGTTCCTCCTCTGGGGCCACGTGACTATTTCTATCCCATGGCGATTCTCCTTCCTCTTCCTCCCTCCTGTCTCTTTTCTCCCACAATTCTCTCTTCCAAAAGCCCTTGGGACCTTGGTTCCTCCCCTTCCTTCTGCCTTGCCCAGGTATATTTATTCAGCTAATCAGGGAGGCAAGGTTCAGGGCAGTAACAAGATCTTGTGAGCCAGCAATTAGTATCAGAATATATCAGACCAATCTCCAACAACAACAACAAAACACACACACACACACACACACACACACACACACACACACACACACACACACTTCACCTCCCAGCAACATACACTCAGGTAACCCCAAATACTACACTGCAATGTGGTAACAATTTCATCATGTTTTTATAGGAGTAGGACAAAAAAAAAATCACAAATTGAAGGTTTTTGTTGTTGTTGTTATTGTTGCTGCTGCTGCTGCTGCTGTTGTTGTTTTAATCAATTGGTTGGGGTCTGAGAGATAACTCTGCGTATGGGTCCTATTCCTAGAACCCACAAGCCAACTCAACCGTCCATTTTAGGGGGAATCTGATGCCCTCTCCTGGCCATCACAGGTACTGCACACATGTGATTCACATACACACAAACATCAGTATACATAAATATAGTTTTTAAAATATATTTTTAACAGCAACTTGGTGGCTCTGGGTAGTTCAAGGTAGAAACAAAATAACAACTTGAGTGCTGGGTGTGGTGGCACACACTTTTAATCCCAGCACTTGGGAGACATAGGCAGGCAGATCCATGCAAGTTCGAGGCCAACCTGGTCTACAAAGTGAGTCTAGGACAGCCAAGGCTACACAGAGAAACCCTGTCTCAAAAATCCAAAAACAAACAAATATACAAAAAAACAAAATAACAATTTGAAAAATGGTTAAAGTTACAATGGAGCAGAAGTACAGGCATGCCCAGTGACCCTCAATATAAAATAACTTACATAACTGCCTACCCCCCCACAACATCTGCACTGCAGCAGGCACAACCAGACACACAGAATTCTCAGGCTAGGAGCCACTCATTTGAGCTAAATTACAATTTGTCAAATGAATTTATAGATATTGGGCCTTTAACCCGAAGGAGATATGCCTTGGCAGGAAACACAATTTTGTAATAATGTTAATGAAAATGAACTAGGTCACAAAAGAGTTGACTCTGATGGAATAGCTCAGAACTTGGATAAATGCCCCAAGAATGTTCTGGACTTGAATAAATACAAGGCTACAGTAACAGAGGTGAGACAGCAGAAAACAGATTTTAATTCTGTGACATCTGGAAGGGTTCCAGGTACTGTGTCCCCAAAGAAGGAACAGAGCAGAGACATATGGTTTCAGGGGGAATTGTGGGTGGGTACACTTCCAAGGCAGAGGAAGTGGACCAGAACCAACAGAGCTCTGCAGTTCCTCCAAGCCTGCTGTACAGAGACTAGGGCCTTTCCTGCCTGCGGCATGGGGTTTGGTCTCATTTTCTCAGTGCAGGATTTTTCTTATGTGCTCTCACCTGTCATTGTTCGAGATACAATTTGTGTGTGTGGTATGCCTCATGAGCCTTGTGAATCGTCACCCGGCATTGTGTGTTAGATCCCTGGAGTGCCTCTGCACCTGTGCCAGTGGTGCGATTCAGGGGCCGTGGCAGGGCCTTTAGCCTTTCTCTCTCCCAGCTTTGTTTTCTCATATGCTTACACTATTTATTATATGGCTTTGTAAATAGCCTTTTGGACTTGCACTTGGTTCTCCATCCCTAGTGTGCTTCCTACACTCCAGCACACACATGACTCCTGAAAATGAAAGTGTTCTCTCTAGTGGATGTGCCTTAGATTCTGTTGGGTTTGAAGCACAAACTGGTCTTTCTGAGAACAGCCCCACCCTAAGGCCTTTTCCCTATGCATTAGCAGTGATCTTGGCTATTAGCTCATAGAGCAGTCCTGGAAGGCCACCAGCCTGTGAAAGGATAAGCTGTCACTGTCTATGCAATAAAAAGACGACAGATAGACAAACAGATGCGTTGTCAGAGTCTTGATTTGTATGTAAACATGTTTTTGTTATAATCCCAGGTGGGGGTTATGGGGGCTGCTCCAGTTTGTCCACAGCTGATAACTGCCTCCTGAGAGGGCACATGATGTTTCTCAGCTGGGAACTACCTCATGAAAGGGCGTGGTCATTGTCAGTGGGGACAAAAGCCAGCCCCGAAGAGAGATGGGGGGGGGGGGGGTGCTCTGAGGAAGAAGGTGGCTGCTGGTGTTTTCCCTCTGCTGCTCCCGGTCGCTGTTGGTGCAGAATATGATGAGAAGAACTCAGCGATGTCCTGAAGCGAACATTGGACTTTCCCCCCCAAAACCCAACGGCCCTAAACAGCAGGAAGCAGCTAAAGAGAACTCCGCCCCCTCTCCCCACTGACCTTCTTTCGCTCCTACCTGTTTTGAAGTGTTGAAAGGGATTGGGGAGAGAAAGAGACTTAAGGAACCCAAAATGAAAATAGTGTCTAAAAGGACACCACCACAGACAGACAAAATAAAAACCCCAAACCAGCTTTTACCTCAAAATGGATAAGAAACAGTTTTTCTTGGTGCCGAATATGAGTGACCATGCTCAGGAACAGATTTAGAGTAGCCCTAATTCCATGTTCCAATAAGGAAGTCATTACGCAAAGGGTTTATGGAAACAAAACAAAGCCCACAAGGAAAGACACTTTCCATGTGTCCTGATGGAAACTTTTGGCAAATGGTTATCGTGAAGTGGGCAAATCCCTGATACAGGTCTCACATGCTGTCTGCTGGCACTCTTAGCTTGGGAGGTGGTGGGAGGTAAGTGGGGGGGGGGGTCTCCTGAGCTAATGCATTTTTAAAAGCTTCACTGAACTGTGCCTAGAAGTGCACAGTTCCAGGCCAGCTTGGTCTACATATGGAGTTCCAGGGCAGTCAGAGCTACATAGTGATACCCTGTCTTAAAAGGGGGCCAAGGGAAGAAAGGGGAAGAGGGAGAAACAGACAGCAGACAGACTGACTGACTGAGAAGGCATTTACCTGATAGTCACAGGGCTGTTAGATCAAGTGGACACGAAGGTGGGAAAGGAATGGCTAATAAGGAGACCAGCGATCTTCCAAGGTAAACTGTAAAGCGGCCCTGAACCTGGTTTTGTTTTGTTTTGTTTTTTGAGACAGGCTTTCCTTGTGTAACAGCTCTAGCTGTCCTGGAACTCTCTCTGTAGACCAGGCTGGCTTTGAACTCAAAGAGATCCTCCTGCCTCTGCCTCCCAAGTGCTGGGATTAAAGGCATGCACCACTGCCCAGCTTCATTTTTTTTTTTATAGTTTATTTAATTTTAATTTGTGTACGTTGGTGTGGGGTGTCGTGTCAGATCTTGGAGTTACGGACAGTTGTGAGCTGCCATGTGGGTGCTGGGAATCGAACTCGGGTCCTTTGGAAGAACAGGCAGTGCTCTAAACCCTCATCTTTTTTTTTTTAAATAGGGTTTTTGTTTTTGTTTTTAAGTTTTATTTATTGTGTTTACAGTGCTCTGCCTGCATATACACGTGCAGGCCAGAAGAGGGCATCAGATCACATTATAAATGGTTGTGAGCCACCATGTGGTTGCTGGGAATTGAACTCAGGACCTCCGGAAGAACAGTCAGTGCTCTTAACCTCTGAGCCATCTCTCCAGCCCCCAACTGCTCATCTTAAAAAAAAAAACAAAAACTTATTTTTATGTGTATGATGTATGCACATACGCATATATGCCATGGGTACTTGATTCCTGCAGAAGAAGGCATCGGAACTCCTAGAATGGAACTGTAGTTGATTTTTAGCTACCATGTAGGTGTTGAGAACTGAACCCAGTTCCTCTGTAAGAGCAGAAAATGCTCTGAATGAGTGAGTCATCTCTTTAACATCTCCTGTGATTTTGTTCTTTTCTTTTCTTTTTCCCAAACTAAAAGTTCCAGGGAAAAACTCACATCTTTGTTGAATAAGAATCCATAACACTAAATGACTGGTTAGAATCACATAGTTATATTTCATCACAACAACAACAAAAGCAAGTAAGATGTGCTATAATAGAAGAAAATTGACCCTGAGGGCTACCCTCACAGCGCCAGCCTCTCTAATGGAGGTTGCTGGGGAAAAATTGTCATCGACAATGTTACTCAGCTCTAATCTGGGCACTCTACATTATTGACCAAATAGGCATGATTTGCCCACTGGTGCAATAGTGTCACATCTGTTATGGGAATAGCCAATGCCTGCTGGCTGGATGTGAGGCTCAGTCTTCACTAGATAACTCACATCTGGTACTGTAAACTTGGTCAAGACTGTGGCTGGGATGTCATAGACCCTAGTAGGGAAGGTACCACTGTGATAATGCTAAATGGACACAGTGTGTCTCTCACATGGACTTCTAAGTAATTATGTTTATGTCTGTAGTGTCATCAGCTCTGGTTAGAGAAGTGTTGGAAGTTGGTCTGATGTATTTTGATGCTAACTACTGTTTGTTGTCTCTGTGACATACCTTGCCTAAGAGTCTAACCTGTTTGACAAATAAAAGGCCATCACATCTGGGCAGAGCAAATGGGATAGGCATAGCTAATGTTCCTGGGCTGGGGGAGACAGAGAGAATCTTGGGAAGAAGAGAGACTGGAGAGCAGGGAGGAAGAAGGAAGGCCGCCACGAGTTAGGTGGAGGAGAAGCACATGGCTGGTGTGGATGGAGGTTTTGGCCCAGACGAAGAACATTATGGATGGGAGGTAGCTTGATAGAAATTATTAGAAACAGATGGCATGGGATTGGGGCAGGTATGGGATGGTATGGGATACCTGCCCCACTATGGGAAGTAGTTTAGGGGATTGATATCCGCCCTGCCCCAGGTTAACTAAGGCTATTTTAAAATATAACAGGTGTCAGTGTCTTTGATTGATTGCACTTTGGAAGCTGCTAACCTGCACTTCTGGTTCACTCAGGTAATCAATTTTATTCCTTCTTAACTCTTTGATGGGGTTGAAGATCAAATAGTTTAGCTTCACAATTAAGCTTAGTTGTTTAGGGCTTAAGATGTTTTTAGGTCTAGATGGATGTTTTAAGTTGATAATGACAAGATATGTTATGTATTGATTTACATTCAGAATTTTAGATGCACCAGGATAGGAAAGATGTTTTCTTCAAGGTTTCCAAATACAAATAGCCAAAAGACTAAGAATGTAACATTTATATAATTCCTGATTGTGTCATGGTTCTTCTTGCTGTAGGTAGTTTATTGTATATATGTGTAGTAATATAAATGTATATGTAAAAAATAAAAAATATTGAATAAAAAAAGCATTTAAGAGCTCAGAGGTAAGAAGTCTGCTCTTCCAAAGGTCCTGAGTTCAATTCCCAGCAATTACATGGTGGCTCACAACCATCTGTAATGAGATCCAGTGCCTTCCTGTTGCGGGCAGGTGCACATGGTGGCAGAATACTGTATAAATAATAGATAAATCTTTTTTAAAAAAGAAAGCATGTAATAGGGAGGTGGCTTACAGTTTTAGAGGGTGAGCCCATGCCTGTGGTGGTTTGAATAAAAATGCCGCCCATAGGCTCATAGAGTGTGGCACAATTAGGAGGTGTGGCCTTGTTGAAGGAAGTATGTCACATGGGGGAGGACTTTGAGGCCTCACATGCTCAAGCCAGGCCAGTGTGGCACTCTCTTCTGGCTGTCTGCAGATCCAGATGTAGGACTCTCACTTACCTCTCCAACATCATGTCTGCCTGTGTGCCAGTGCCATGATGACAATGGACTAAACCTCTGAACTGTAAGCCAGCCCCAGAGAAAAGCTTTCTTTTTACAAGAGTTGCCATGGCAATGGCATCTTTTCACAGCAACAGAACAGGGACTGAGACACTCCACAGCTTCCATGTCATCAGCTGAAAGCAGTCACATCACATTTCACCTTGAGACAAGTTGGGGAACGTCTCACTGTGCTCCTGACTTGTGGCATGCGCTGTGCACATACAGCCAGCAGCCTGATGCAGCTGACAGGAGCTGGTCTAAGTTCTCCGTTTGCTCAGGACTCTTCTATCCACAGTGAGACATCCCTGAGATCACCTGTGCTGCCTACTTGTATGTCAATTTGGTACGAACTAGAGTCATCTGAGTTTTGGGAACCTCAACTGAGAAAATGCCTCCATAAGATCAGGCTGTAGGGCATTGTCTTAATTAGTTATTGATTAGCCTAGCCCACTGTGGGCGGGGCCACCCATTGGCTGGTGGGCCTGGGTGCTACAAGGGAGCTGGCTGAGCAAGGTAGTAAGCAGCTCTCCTCCATAGCCTCTGAACCAGCTCCTGCCTCCAGGCATCTGCCCTGTCCTGAATAGACTGCCTTCCATGGTAAACTGGAGCACAGAAGTGTAAGCAAAATGAACCCTTTCCTCCCCAAGTGGCTTCTAGTCCTGGTGTTTGATCACAGCACGGGAAACCCCAAGCCATCACCCTGGGAGATTCTGATCAAGCATATTCAGACTTAGGAGTCCCTGACCACAGGGATAGTCTCCTTGAGAGCAGGTTCTGATAGGCCGCCTTTGTTTGTTAAATCCTTTCCTACTTGAGTGGCGTGTGTTCCTCCAGGATTGCCATCATGGGAACCAAGTGAGCTCTGTGAGCAAGGCAGGATGGCACACAGCCCCGGTAATGAGTGAACGAAGCTGCAGTCTCTAACTCATTGGCACTCCCTTTTGGCATCTAGACACTATCAAGTCTAAAATAAGAGCCTAAAAAGCTTCCGGGAAAAGAAATAGAGCCAGAGCTTGTGGTTCCTTGTATCGGCAAAGCTGTTGAAGAAAAGTTCTTCGGGATGAAAGTCAAGCAATGGGTTCCATGGAAGGGTTAGCCCGCACGGACACTTTAAACCACATGTGAGCTCTCTAGAGAAGGCACATGTAGAGTGGCTCTCTGCTTAGAAAAGGTCACCTTTTGAGTTGGGATTTAAAGATGGCTGAATGATTTTTACCGTAATAGAAAAATTAAGTGCAAATACAATATTGTAGTTTATAGAAAATCCAAATTAGATTTTGGTAAAAGGTCGATAACTGTAACCCCCTAAATATACCTTATACTCTTATTTACAATTATGCAAACAGAAAAACTCACTTAAAACTGGTGTTGTTATAAAAATAGCTTTTTGTACATTTTAAAAATTTTTATAAAGTGCTTACTCTATTAATACTTTCTTTTTTTTTTTTTTTTTTTTTTTTTTTTTTTTTTTTTTTATCTTTTTGAGACAGAGTCTTAATGTAGCCCAGGCTGGCCTTGAACTCACTTAGTAGGTAGGATGGCCCTGAAATCCTGCTCCTACCTGCCAAGCACTGTGACTACATACCGCCACCACACCCAGTGTCTTAGTTATCCACTAGTGTGCATATCCAGAGACAACTCACAGTTGGAAGACAAAGGTAACAAGAAAAGAATGTTGACCTCTGCTGACCCTCATTTTAATGTTACTCAGAAGCTCATGTTACATGGGGTGCTTTGCAGTGTCACAGTTTATAGTTTTAGTTTGTACATACATAGCTCACTAACATACAGGACAGATTCTGTCACTAGCTTTAGAGCCTATTCTTCAGGATTCCACTGTCTACTAAAGACTAGCTGAGACATCCAGCCTTATGGACTGCGCAACTACTGGAGTCTTGAACCTCTGGTTATAGACAGCCATTGTTGGACTAGCTGGACCACAGCCTGTAAGCCATTCTAATAAAGCCCTTTTCAATATAGATAGATAGGTAGATAGATAGTAGGTAGTTGATAGGTGATTTAGATAGATAGTTGATAGATGATATATATTGATTAAGATAGATAGATAGAGCTAGACTTGGTGGCACATGCATTTAATCCCAGCACTGGGAGGCAAAGGCAGGTGGATCTCAGTGAGTTCAAGGCCAGCCTGGTCTACAAAGTGAGTCTAGAACATCCAGGGCTGTTACACAGAGAAACCCTATCTTCTACATTTAGAAGGTTTTATTATCTTTAATTTTTAAGTATAAGTATGTGTGAGGGGGGCATGTGCATGTGTGTGCAGGTGCCCATAGAGACCACAGAGGACAGACAAGGGCATCAGATGCCTTGGAATTGGAGTTACAAACAAATATAAATTGCTCAACACAAGGACCAAACTCAGTCCTCTGTCAGAATAGTGTGTTTTTACCCTCTGAGCCATCTCTCTGGCCCCTAATTTTTAATTTTTAGCAAAATGCATCTTCAAATATATCTTCTCTTATTCTCTCATTTCCTGTGCTGAAGAATATGTAATCTACCCCACCACCAAGCTAAATTAGAACTCTCAAGACTGACTCCAGACAGAAAATCTATGTAAATTAAAATAAAAAACAAAAATAGAAAAATGTTATATATGTGTATGTATATATAAGTACGTACGTACATACATACATACATACATACGTCTGCGGGCTGACAGCATGCACAACCCAATACCCATATGGATCTGGACACACTTTGCATTTCTGCAGAAAAGTTCAGAACACTTGTGCCCAGTAATAGAAAGGGAGGGTTTTAAATGGCTTTTGCTGTTGCTTGATTCTTCTTTGGTGGTTGGGGTGGTCCATGCTTAGTGACATTGGTCAATAAGGCTAAGCTGAGCCCTAGGCTCAAACGGCAGTTCAGGTCCCCATGAGATGCTCCCTGGGGATATGAGCCTCTAGCCCTTGCTTCTGTTTCCTTGTGTGGTTTTGTGGAACCTCTTGGGAGCTCAGTTCTCTTAATTGTCAATGGGAGCAAAGACCTGAGTAATGTACACGAGCTGGAGTGTTAAAATAATCAAACATTCACCACTACTATTTTAACTGTTAAAAGGTAAAACTATCTATATGCATTTATTTTATACATTTATCTAATACAGACATTATTTGGAGATTGTACAAGAAGCATGCTTATTATTTCCTGGTAAGAATACTGAATGCAGCATACATGACGACTGAGCTACAAAGCACACAGAGGAGCCTATGGTCCCCTGGTTAGCTCTTGTCAGCTTGATACAAACCTAGACAGGCCTGGGAAGAAGGCATCTCAACTGAGAGATTGCATCAGCTGATTGGGCCTGCAGGCAGGTCTATGGGCATTCTTGATTGCTAATTGGTGTAGGTTGCCCACTGCCCTGTGGGCAGTACCATGCTTAGGCAGGTGGATCTGGCTTATATAGGAAAAGTGGCTGAGCAAACTGGGGAGCAGTGTCCACTGTGGTCTCCACTTCAGTTCCTGCCTTGAGGGTCTGCCCTGTGCTGGCATCTCTACATGACAGAAGGTAACCTGTAAGGCTCTCAAACTTGCTTCTGGTCATGGTGTCTATCACAGTCACAGAAAAGCTGCCTAGAACAGAAACTCCTCTAAATTGCCCCAGGTCTCCCCAACCAGCATTCTGAACGTGGGCAATTTAAACTGTCATGAGTCTGCCTGGGCGGCAGCTCACTCCTGAGCAGCAGCTCACACCTGTCCAGCTGTCGAGAGTCTCCTGGGCACCAGCTCACACCTGTCCAGCTGTCGAGAGTCTCCTGGGCACCAGCTCACACCTGTCCAGCTGTCGAGAGTCTCCTGGGCAGCAGCTCACACCTGTCCAGCTGTCGAGAGTCTCCTGGGCAGCAGCCCACACCTGTCCAGCTGTTGTGAGTCTGCCTGGGTGGCAGCTCACACCTGTCCAGCTGTTCAGAGTCTCCTGGGCAGCAGCTCACACCTGTCCAGCTGTTGAGAGTCTCCTGGGCAACAGCTCACACCTGTCCAGCTGTCGAGAGTCTCCTGGGTGGCAGCTCACACCTGTCCAACTGTCCTGGACTAGCATTGTAGACCATGCTGGCCTCGAACTCACAGAGATCTGCCTGCCTGTGCTCAGACTTCCAAGTTCTAGGATTAGAGGCCTGTGCCACCACCGTCCAGCTAATTTTAAGGTCCTTAGGTTTACAAGTTTGCCTTGCTAATGTAAATTACTCCTTCAAGGACAAAAGAGGTTTAAAAATTAGTTTCCAACATAAGTGTGTAACTTCTATTGACTTTAAAGGTAAAACTTGCCTCCAGCTGAAGCAACTGCAGTTTACTAGACACAGGTTTCTAGTTTTGATAGCTACATTTCTGAGACAGACAGGATTTACATGAGAACCTCCCCCTCCCCAAAGTTAAGCTATCTAGTCTAAAAAAAACTAGTTTTGTAAGCAGAGAAGACCATGGCTTTCAAGTTTCCATTGTGTTCTTTAAGTAGTTGCGAGCCAAATTTGTTGTTTTGTTTTTTGGGACAAGGTCTCTCTCTCTCTCCCTCTCTCTCTCTGCCCCACCCCCCTCACCCCCCTCTCTCTCTGAAGCCCTAGCTGGCCTGGGACTCACAGATATCTTCCTGCTTTGGCCTCCTTTGTAAGTACTTGTCAGCTAAGTACTGTGAAAATTATAAACAATGTTAATGTTTGTGCACTGTTTTCTTTTTGAGCCAGGGTTTCTTTGTGTGGCTCTAATGGGCCTAGAACCCATTATGTAGACTAAGCTGGCCTCCACCCCACAGAGCCCTCCTACCTTCTCTGCCTCCTATGTGCTGGGATTAAAGGAGTTAGCAGTCTTTCTTTTATCTAGGTCTGTTTTATTTTGACCTTTTTAAAAGATGAAATATAACATCACCATTAACAATGAACATACAGTTATCATATTGGAATCAAAATAAGATTGTGTAGTTCGAAATGTCCTCTTTTGGGCTCTGTGGTGCTTGGTGTATAAGCTAGGCTGCAACCTGTTTCCCAAGAAAATGTTTTCCATTTTAGAAACAAGCCAGTTGTCCTGAGCAGAAAAAAAGGCATTAAGTTTTAAATAAACATCAGATAGATTCTCATTTTATCTCAGGGCTATGTATATAGTAGGTATCTTGTACCTATGTAGGCAGCTTGTATGTTTGTTTCTCTTTTTAACCTTTTCTTGGTCTTTATCTTGACCAACAAAATATATTTTTTAGGCCATACGTATCTTGTACCTGGCTTTTTACATTTGTTGTGGGTGGTTTTGTCTTACCCCTTCTTCCCCATGCTGTATGCAATAAACGCGCTGAGGTTCTAGGTTGCAGCAGGTTGGAAAACTCCCAGCCTGATCCCAGCTTTACTGCATGTGTGCCCATGCATCTAAGGTTCCTGCGTTTCCTCGCCACTCCCAGCTCACGACAACGGGGTCTCATGCATTTGGTTCAATTTATTTTTAAATATTGGATTTTATATCTTACTGGTTCTGACAAGCATTCTAGAAGGGTGTCCCAAATCTCAAGCACCAGAAGGACTGCCTTTTAGGCAACCTAAAACATCTCTTTCCTCAGCTGTGCTGAATACTGGTGAAATACAGACACACAAAGCACGATAACCGCTTTAAGAACTAAAGCCAATAAGCAGGATTTTTAAAAGTCAGCAGCATAAAGATCTCTTCCTTCATATAATGTTTAAAGTGGCTCCACCGCTGTCAAATAGTCCCTGGATGTGAAAAAATAAAGTTCTAACCCCTACCCTTTTTGGTGGTGGTGGTGGTGATGGGTCTACACAGGGTTTCTCTGTGTAGCCATGCCTGTCCTGGACTGACTCCCTTTGTAGACCAGACTAGTCTCGAACTCACAGAGATCCACCTGCCTCTGCCTCCTGAGTGCTGAGAGTAAAGGCGTGCGCCAATATCGCCAGGCTTAACCCTGCTCTTATATGGAGCCAAGTATACGAGACAAGAAGTTCCTAACAACGGAGAGAGCAGAACATTGAGAAGATTAATACATTATGTGATTTTGTTTGATTTTGTTTTTTCATTTTCAAGACAGGGTTTCTCTGTGTAGCTTTGGCTGTCCTGGACTTGCTTTGTAGACCAGGCTGGCCATGAACTCACAGAGATCCGGCAGCTTCTGTCTCCCAAGTGCTGGGATGACAGGTGTGTGTCATCGTGTCCAGTGTAAAACTTTGATTCTTACAACATGGCAAATGACATAGTCTGTCACCTGTTGGGCTTGGTGGCACAGGCCTGTGATCTTGGTTGCAGGAGAGAGCTAGGCAGGAGAATTACAAGTTCAAGTCCAGACTGGCCTATATAGTAAGACCCTGTCTGAAAATAAAAAGTAGAAAACTGGCTGGAGATGCAGCAGAGTGGCAGATCACTTATCCCATTCCTAATACCTCAAAAATACAAAGCCTTACAAGGACATTGAGATGCAGTGTGCTCAGACATACTCACAAAATCAGCTATCTATTCAATGTGGAGGTATGAAAATATGTGAATTTCTGTAAAAGACACAAGGGCAGAGGGAATGGGTAGCAAAAGCAGACAATACAGCTGAAGAGATGGGGAGACAGAGAGACTCACCACTCCAAAAGGATTAGATCATTTGCAGGACATAGCTGCACCAGTGCATATTCAGAACTACAGAAGCGTCTCTCTGGAGATGAAGGGCAGGGTGACGCTTAAGTGGGTGTACACTTAAGAACCGTAAGACCTGACTGACATCTCCTTCCGGGTTGCATGTAGTTCCCTTTTGCCTCTGCTCAATCCACTCATAGACTGGGATGAGCAAAGAGAGTGGGGAGAGTTGTTAGGAAGAAGGGTTGGCATGGATGGCAGAAGGATTCTCATGTAAAAGAAAATTCAGCAAAATGTCATAACGGATGTTGAGATTTGTCCTTGCTGATGTCCCAGCTTTCTTCCTTCACTCCCAACGGCTGGCAGCTGGCAGATTTTGAGAGCAGGACTAGGTTGTGAGGCCCTGGGGAGCTTTTAATGCCCACACTATAGTTTGCAAAGCTACCCATGAAGGCCCTGGGTTATAAATACCTCCTCTCTGAAACTAAACCAGTTCATGACAAATGGCCCAGACGGATCCAGTGGTGTCAGCATTTGGCAAGTCCCTGTTAGGATCATAGTGCCTTCGTCTAGCATTTGAAAGCCAGTGGTCAGGACTAGAGAAATCTTGACTATGAAAAAAACAGAAATATTGCCAGCACAGCACATACAGGGACTCTTCGCCACGGATCCAGCTAAGGATTGAAAAACATGTGGAAAAAAATATTCTTAACATGCTCAGAATATTGGGATGATCTTTCCCTAAACTCTACAACAAACATTCACAAGGCATTTACATTGTTTTAGTTAATGAATGATCTAGAGGTGAAAAAGCATATAAGATGGAACTAGGGATTTAGCACAGGATAGAACACTTATCCCTTGTTTAAATCCCCAGCAAACGAGACACACACACACACACACACACACACAGCTTTATATCCTTTTCTTTTGTAAAGATGTATTTTTGTGTATGTATATCTGTGTCTGTCTGAGCGTACACCACCTGTATGCTAGTGCCCTTCTGGAGCTGGAGTGGGTGTTGGGAACTAAACTCATGTTCCCTAGAAGAAAACAAATGGCTCTTAACAGATGGTACATCTCACCAGCTCACCCCATGAATCTTTATAAGACTATTATTTGTTACACTTTCTGTTTGTTTGCTCGTTTTTTAAGACAGGGTTTCTCTGTGAAGCCTTGGTTGTCCTGGACTCACTTTATAGACCAGGCTGGCCTTGAACTTACAAAGATCCACCTGCCTCTGCCTACCTGACTGCTGGGATTTACAGGTGTGCATCACTATGCATGGTTTACTGTTGGTGTACTTTTAACCAACTATTTTTATTTTTGGGTTCCTTAAATCTCTCCCTATTCCACCCCAATCCCTTACAACACCCCCATACCAGGTAGGGGAAAAGGAGGGAGAAGGGGGCATAGTTTTCCTTAGCTGCTCCCTGCTGTTTAGGGTTGTATGATTCTTTGGGGGTAAATCCAATCCTCGTTTCAAGACATCTCCAACTTCTCATCACACTCCACCAACAGCATCCAGGAGCTGCAGGGGGAATACACCAGCAGCCTTCTTCCTTAGAGCCCCTCCCCCCCCTTTGGGTCTGGCTTTTATCCCCACTGACAAAGACCACGCCCCTGCACGAGGTAGTTCACGATTGACAAATATCACAGCCCTCTCAGGAGGCAGTTATCAGCTGTGGACAAACTGGAGCAGCCCCCATATCCCACACCTGGGATTAAAACAAAAACACGTTTATATAAACCAAACCTTCCAGGACAGCTCACTGTTTACATTTTTCTAGATTTCTTTTGGAGTCTCAAAAGATCATCAAACCAATTTCTTTTCTACATTCTCATCTTTCATGGATTCAGTGAGAACTAACTACCTGTCTTTGGTGCTAAGGCAGTTTTAATAAAAACGAAGCTCCTGTCCTCAGGAATCACGCTCCATGTGAAGATTTTTTTTTTTTTTAAATTTAAAGAAAAATCAACCTGCAGCTCGAGGATATAACTCAATGATATGCATTCTTATTCACGGTTAGGTCTCAAATTTTGGACACATGGCTAACTGAGGTTCCTGTAGCTCAAGGATAGACTGCTCCTCCACCAGGCGCAGTGACTTTCTTTTTTTATCTTTTTTTTTCCTCATTAATTCAGGACCTGGGTTCTTTCCCTACTTTACCCATATCCACACAAAATCCATTTGCTTGAGGTCTGGCATATTAAGGAAAACCTAAAACATCGGAGTTTGGAAGGAAATTGCTATCTCGATGTAAATGTTTTGTTTTCTCTTGCCTTACGAAGTCCTTGCGCCGTGATTATAAGACACAGTTTGAGCTACCACCAAAGAGCAGCACGGCAGGAGGCTCTCCACCGGAAACTCCACCCCTCAGCTTCACCCTACAGTGACCTTTCAGAGTTTTCTCGGAAGCTGCGCCGGAATAGGCGGGTTGCAAGCCCCCAGGCTCCGCCTCTCTGCGGTCCCGCCCACTGCCTGGTCTCCCCCGGAAAGGAGGGAAATGGAGTGTTAGTTTGTTGGTCTAGCCATGGGTTAAATTCCCGCGAGAAGAGAGGATGACCCTAGACTCATGTACGGTGGCCTCGGTGAAGGAGGGGGCGTGGCTGGAGTGCGGAGTCCCGAGAGGAGGGGGGCGGGGTCGCGCGTCCAGGGTGTACGCATGCGCGCACGCGGCCGGCGGGGCGGGGCGGGGCTGAGAGCGGAGGGGCCCGCGGAGGCGGCGGAGGTGTCGGAGTCGTTATCTTCGTGGTGCTGTCGGTGCGTGGTGGCGCGGGTGGTGACGGGGAAGTACCTGGGGAGACGTATGTGGGGCCGGCGCAACCCCGCGACTCGCGTGTAGAGGACCTCGGGGAGCGGGCACCGGCGGCCGGTTGCTTGCCGCGCCTCAGGTCGGAGCCGGGGGCGCGCGGCGCGAGGCCGGGCTATGCTCGTGTCGCCCGGGCGAGGAGGGCCGCCTGGTGCCGGTTCTCCGCGAGGCACCGCATAGACGCCTACCTCCCCCCACCCACCCTCGGCCGCGCTCCGTCCGCGGGCCGGGGTTTAAGGGGATGCGCCTGCAGGGCGAGGCCAGGCCCGGGTCTTGCGAAACCCGCCAGGTGAGGGATGCTCCCCTGCTGCCGAGCGGAGGAGGCGGCTCTGGTCCCGGAGGCCAGTGTTGAAAGCCGAGTTGATTCTTGGGGTGGTATTGCTTGAAGACCTCTGAACTAGTTGGAAAAAATTGTGAGTCCTGGCTGGTGCGAGTCTCAGGATGAGAGCAGCAGTGGCGTTTAACGTGAGGTCTGATTGCACAAAGCTAGTCTTTTTGCAGTACCGTCCTATGCAATCAGAGGAGTTCTGCCTATAGACTTGAGAAAGTCTTTGATCCAGTACTCAGGCAGTTCTGCAAGCTTCTCCTCCTGACAAAGCCTGTCCTCTGCCTCACACCAGTGTTCCCTTTCCAGGCATAATGGTTATGAAAGCTGCTGTAGATGATGGTGATTCAGGATGGGAGCTTAGTGTCCCTGAAAAAATGGAGAAAAGTAACACAAGCTGGGTGGACATAACCCAGGATTTTGAGGATGCTTGTCGAGGTAAGTTTGAATTTTGGGGCTACTGGTTTAAAATCTGGGGCAGGATAAAGTAAAATCATAATTGTGTTTCTCAATTTTCTTCGATTTAAAAAGAAAAAAATATCACCTTGTGATTGTATCAAATTTGTACTTGTTTTGTTTTTGAAGAAATCCCCTGTAGCCCAGGCTGACAAGGAATTCTTTGTTGTGGAGGATGACCTTGAATTCTGGATCCTCCTGAGTACTGAGATTACTAGCGAGGACCATGATGTCAGGCTCAACTTTATTAACCATACTTTGCTCTGCTGATTGTTTGTTTTGTTTTTTGAGACAGGCTTTCTCTGTGTAGCTTTGGCTGTCCTGGACTCACTTTGTAGGCCAGGCTGGCCTCGAACTCAAAGCCATCCGCCTGTTTCTGCCTTCCAATACTCTGCTGATTTTGACTTTGGTCTAAAGCAAGTGTATATTTGGTAAAACATTGGGTTAAATACAGATGTTGAGACTTTTTTGTTTTGTTTCTCGAGACAGGGTTTCTCTGTGTTAGTCTTGCCTGTCCTGGACTTGCTTTGTAGACCCGGCTGAGACTTTTTTTTAAAAAGAATTTTAAAGATTTATTGGTGTGTAGGCGGGTATGGTGGCGCATGCCTGTAATCCCAGTACTTGAGAGGCAGAGGCAGGTGGATCACTGAGTTTGAGGCCAGCCTGGTCTACAGATCGAGTCCAGGACAGCCAACGCTAACACAGAGAGACCCTTGTCTCAAAACACCAAAAAAGAAAAAAAAAAAAAAAAAAGATTTATTGGTGCTTTGCCTGTGTTCTATGTCTGTGTGAGGGTGACAGATCCCCTGGCATTGGAGTTACTGACAGCTGTGAGCTGCATGTGGGTGCTGGGAATTGAACTCAGGACCTCTGGAAGAGCAGTCAGTGCTCTTAACCACTGAGCCATCTCTCCAGCCCCCAAAGAATTTTATTTGTGTATTTGTTTGTATATATGTGAATAACGCATTAGATCTCTTAGCAGTGTAATTACAGGCCTCTCCCAGAATCCTGGCTTATCCTGGAATTCAGACTATTACTCATGATTGTGCACCAAATGCTCTTAACTGTTGAGCCATCCTTCTAGCTCTGTGACACTTTTCTGGTCCCTGCTTACTGCCAACTTCATTTTTCCACCATTGCCCTATCCTTTCCAGTCAACCTTTTTTTTTTTCCTTCTTAATTTATTTATCATACACAGTGTTTTGCCTGCATGTACACCTGAAGAAGGTACGAGGTCTCATTATAGATGGTTATGAGCCACCATGTGGTTGCTGGGAATTGAACTCAGGACCTTTGGAAGAACAGCCAGTGCCCTTAACCTCTGAGCCATCTCTCAGCCCCTCCAATCAACTCTTACCTCTTTGAGCATCAAGATGCCTTGCCAGAGCCTTTGTGAATTTTCTCTGCATTTTTTTTCTTTCTTTTGGTTGTTCAAGACAGGGTTTTTCTGTGTAGCCTGGGCTGTCCTGGACTTGCTTTGTGGACCAGGCTGGGCTGGAACTCACAGAGATCTACCTGCCTCTTCCTCCCTGGGCGCTGGGGTTATACAAGTGTGCACCACCACGCCTGGCTCACACCTCCTTTCTTTAAAGCTTTTTTCTCCCCTTTTGTGGGTCGTTTTCTAGTTCCATGACCTCCACCCACTTCCACATAAACATACATATATTAAAATTAGAAGTTAGGATCCCCACGTGAGACTGTACACATAGTATTTGTCTTTCTGAGCCTGAGGTACCTCACGTAATTTATTTTGTACTTTGATCCATTTTCCTATAAATTTCGTTTTTCCTTTTGGCTGAGCAAAATTCCACAGTGTATATGTATCATATTTTCATTACTCATTTATCTCTTGGTGGACATGTAAGCTGATGCCATTCCCTTGCTGTTGTGACTAGAGCAGCAGTAAGGGTGACTGGGAGGTAGCTCTTTGATGAGATAAGAGTCCTTTGGGTTTTGTGTCCAGATGTCATAAAGAAGGGTAGTGTGGTAGTTCTAGATTTCCTTACTTATTTTTGACCCCCATCCGCATGGATTTCCATGGTGGTATGCCAGTTTTCATTCCCACCAACAGTGAGCTTAGGACTCCTGATTTTCCTACATTCTCTCCAGCATTTGTCATTCTTTATTTTCTTGACAATAGTCATTCTAACTAGGGTGAAATGTAGTTGCAAAGTAGTTTTATTTGCCTTTCCTTGATAATTAGCGGTGCTGAGCACTCCTTGTAGTATTATTGGCTACTTGTATTTCTTTTGAGAATGGTCTGTTGGTTTCATTAGTCCATTTATTTTTTTGACTGTTTATTTTTTTGGTGTTTAATTCTTGGAGTTCTTTATTCTGCAGACTAATAAGCAAGGGCCTTCTATCATTCTGTGGCTGTGCTTCCTCTGTACATGCTGTTTACCTGTTGCTGGGGCTCTTCCTTGTGAGGTTCTGGCCTACACCTGTATCTGGGTGTCTGCCCTAGCAGTTTTAGGGTCATGGGGTTTGCAGTAAGGCCTTCAGTTTACTTTAAACTCTTGTAGCTGTTGTTGTTTAAACTAGGTGAGAGATAATGGTCTAATTTCATTTTTCTGCAAATACTTATTTCTGCCCATACCATTATTGATTGAATAAGCCTTTTTCTAGTGTATGTTTTTGATAACTTTGTTGAAAAGTTAGGTAGCCATAGCTGTGTAGGTTATTTCTGGGTCCTCTGCCTGTCAGGTTTCTGTGATTACTTCACTCTCCATAGGGGCTCTGTAGTAGAGTTTAAGGTCAGTTATTGAGATGCCTCCACAGGGTTCTTTTTGATGAGAATTGCTTTGTCTATTTGTGGTCTTTTGTATTTACTTATGAGTTTTAGGATTGTTTTTTCTAGTCCTGTGATGAATGTCATTGTAAATTTGTAAATTTAATGAGGATTGCATTGTAGATTACTTTTAGAAATTTTATTTTCACAGTAATTAATTTTAGTAGATGCACTGCTTACTTATTGTCAACTTGACACAAACCTAGATTAACCCAGGAAGAGTCTCTTAGTCCCTGTTCTTTTGCTGTGGAGAGAAATCATGACAGCAACAGGAAAACATTTCATTGGTGCTGGCTTACGCTTTCAGAGGTTTGGTCCGTTATCATCACAGCGGGAAACATGGTGGCATGCAGGCAGATATGGTGCTGGAGAGGTAGCTCAGAGTTTTACATCCTGATCCCTCGGACTGCAGGCAGCAGAAGAAGACTAAGACACACTTTCTCCATCAAGGCCACACCTCCAGTATTGCCAGAAGTGCCCAGCACACGATGGCAATGGTGGTGCCTGCCACCCTGGGCACTGGTCCTGAGTTGTGTAAGCAAGCAGGCTGAGCAGGCTATGGGAGCAGGCCTTCCTGTTTGCAGCACTCCTTTAGGGTCCCTGCCCCTGCTCCTGTTTGAGCTCCTTCCCTAACACCCACCTGTGATCACCTGTGGCTAGGATGTTCGAGGTGAATAAATCCTCTCCTCTCCTCCCAGCCTGCTTTTGGTTAGAGTGTTTATCACAATAGGAGGCAAACTAGGACAGTAGGCCGTATGCATATAGAAATTAATTCATTGTTGAATGGTTTTGTTTGGGTTGTATGTTTAGTGGGGGGATTCCTGTTTAGTGGGATGTAAGTTTTGAAGTATTCCCTGATGATCTAGACTTCATTTTAACAGCCCTCTTCTCATCTCTAATTTTGCTAGTTTGGGCCTTTTCTCTCTGCTTTGCTAGGACTTTGTCAGTCTTGTTACTCTTGCAAAGGACCTGTTCCTTAGTTTATTCTGCACATTGTTCTTTAATCTCGCTCACTTAGTGTCTGCCCTGATATTATTTATTGGTGCTACAGTAAGTGCTTACCCACTGAACCATCTCCCCAGCCAAGAGCACTTGGAAGGATTTGCTTTCTTTCAGGGCTTGGTATGGCCATATCCAGAGGCTTTGGTGTGTGTGCTCTTGTGTGATTTCCTCCCTGATCCTGTCAGTGACTCACTGCCCCTTCAGAAGTGTATTGTGTTTGTGTATTATGGGGGATAAATCCTGCTTTGAATTTATTCTACCGTAGTCTTGTGCTAGTTAGTTTTTGGTCAGCTTGACCCAAACTATAGACATCTGAGAAGAGGGGCCTTAGATGAGAAATTATCTCCGTCTATACGGCAGTTTCTTAATTGCTGATTGATGTAGGAGGGCCTACCTCATCACCGGCAGGTGGTCTCTAGGTAGGCAGGTGGGCCTGGGCTGTGTAAGAAGAGTAGCTGAGTAAGACAGGAAGCAAACCAGTACGAAGTGCTCCTCCACTGTCTGCTTCCATTCCTCCAGGTGCCTGCCCTGACTTCCGCTGTCTGTGCCTTCCCTCCATGATGGACTGTGACCTGTAAGCCAAATAAACCCTCTTCTTCCTCAAGTTCTTTTGGTCAGTGCTTTATCACAGCAACAGAAAGCAGACTGCTGCAGTGCGTGCGTGTGCGAGTGTGCATGCGAGCGAGCAAGCGTGTGAGAGAGACAGAGATGGCTCAATGGTTAAGAGCATTGGCTGCTCTTGGAGAGCACCGGGGTTTGGTTCCCAGTACCCACATAGTGGCTCACAACATCCGTAACTCCAGTTCCAAGGAATATGATGTTTCTTCTGGGATTTGTAGGCATCAGGCACACGTGTGTATATATATATACACAAACATGCAAATACACAGATTTTCTAAAAAAAAAATAATAATAATTTCCAAAAAAATTAACTTATTATGTATACAACATTCTGCCTGTATATGTGCCTGCTGCCAGAAGAGGGCAATAGATCTCATCATAGATGGCTGTGAGCCACCATGTGGTTGCTGGGAATTGAACTCAGGACCTCTGGTAGAGCAGACAGTGGTCTTAACCACTGAGCCATCTCTCCAGCCCCCAAGAAATAATTTTTTAACGATCTGTTTATTTTATGTACATAAGTACTCTGTTTTCATGCACATCAGAAGAGGAAATCAGATTCCAATTACAGGTGGTTGTGAGCCACCATGTAGTTGCTGGAAATTGAACTCAGGACTTCTAGAAGTGCCATCTCTCTAGCCCAAAGAAAAGAGGTTTTTTGTTTGTTTTAATAATTTGTCTTAGGGTTTCTACTGCTGTGATAAAACACTATTACCCAAAGCAACTTTGGGGGGTAAAGGTTTATTTTGCTTTCCATACTGTGTTTATAGTCCATCACTGAGAGAAATAGAGGCAGGGACCTAGAGCTAGGAACTGATGCAGAAACCATGGAGGAGTGCTGCTGCTTACAGACTTGCTTGCTTGCTTTCCTCCTCCTCCTCTTTTTTTTTTTTTTTCCTTTTCCATACATAGTTTCTCTGTGTAGCCTCTGGCTGTCCTAGAACTCACTCTGTAGACCAGGCTGGCCTCTTGTGATGAAAGGCTTGAGTCACCCACCCCAAGGTTCAGCCTGGTTCTTCACAGCCCCCAACACCGCCTGCCCAGGGTAGCACTGCTCATAGTGAGCGTTTCTGCAGGCTCAGTTTTGTTTGTGATAGTTTGAATGAGAATGGCTGATACATTTGAATGTTTCTCAGTTGGTGCATGGTTTATGAAGAATTAGGAGGTGTGGCCTTGGAGGAGTTGTATCACCGGGGTGGGTTTTGTGGTTTCAAATGCCCACACCACGCCCAGTCTTGCTCACTCTCTCTGCCTCCAACTTTGTATAAAATGTAAGCTCTTAGCTGCTGTGCCTTCCTACCTGTTGCCATGCTTCCCACCATAATGGAAATTGACCCAACTCTCTGAAACTAAAAACAAACTCTCAATTTTATAAGTTGCCTTAGTCATGGTGTCTGCTAGCTAGTTTAAGATTTACTTGACACAAGCCAGAGTCATCAGAGAGGAGGGAACCTCAGTTGAGAAAATGCCTTCATGAGATTAGGCTGTAGGGCATTTTCTTAATTAGTGATTGATGGAGGAGGGCCCAGCCTATTATGGGTAGTGCCTTCCTTAGTCTGGTGGTTCTTGGTTCTATAAGACAGCAGGCAGAGCAAACCAATGAGTAGCACCCCGCCATGGCCTCTGCATCAGTTGCTGCCTCCAGGTTCCTGCCCTGTTTTGAGTTCCTGTCTCCACTGCTTTGATGACAAACTGTCATCTGGAAGTTTTCATGAAATAAACCCATCCTCCCCAAGTTACTTTTAGTCGTATTGTATCAAAGCAGTAGTAACCTTAACTAGGACACTGTCTCTTCACAGAAAAAAAAATGGTAGCTAAGACACTGTTTTTGATCTTACTTACTGGTTTCTGTGTTTTGATTATGGAATTGAAACTGTTATTTTTCAGAGCTGTTAATTGAAAGATGAATTTATTTCTGTCACTTTGTTTTGTTTTTTCCTCTCTTTTCTTTTTTTTAAAGATTTATTTATTATGTATACAATGTTCTGCTTGCATGTACACCTGCGTGCTGGAAGAAGGCACCAGATCTCATTATAAATGGTTATGAGCCATCTTGTGGTTTCTGAGAATTGAACTCAGGACCTCTGGAAGAGCAGCCAGTGCTTTTAATCTCTGAGCCATCTCTCCAGCCTAATTGTGTCATTCAAGTATCTTTTCTCTTTGATTCTTTCAGAACTGAAGTTGGGAGAACTGCTTCATGATAAGCTGTGAGTATTTGTGTCCTTTGAAATCATGTAATATTTTAATCTTTTTTGGTTTTTGTTTGTTTGTTTTGTTTTGTTTTTTTAAGACAGGACTTCTCTGTGTTCCTTAGTCTTTTTTTTTTTTTTTTCTTCCCCTCGTGTAGAATATTCCTTGAAGTCCAAGGAAATTCATGTTTCAGAGTTGTGAAAATGAATTATAAATACAATTTCAACATGGGTGAGCTATCTTGAGTCTCTGGTTAGATAAGAAACATCAGACTGTCAGGCTCATTTTCATGAAGATGGACGTATTGAACCTGGGATTTTTTTTTTTTTTTTTTTTTTTTTTTTTTTAAAGAAAGCTATCAGGTGTATGTCTAGTGTGGTAGATTTATCAGTGACTAAGTAAAGAGTTACTGGCCTGTATTTATACCTCACTATGTTGCAGACACACTGTGGCCAAGCTGCTTCAGGGTTAGGACTACAAAATCTTGAACTAACAAGTAGACAAATTTAGACAGTACTTGCTGGAGGAACAAGGAAAGGCTGAAATTAGCCCTTAGAACCTTTGTCTGCAAAGAATCATCTAGAAAGATTTAAAACTCCTGGCTGGATCCAGAGTTGCATCTGTAGTAAGTCAGCCTGAGACCAGAGCTAGAAATTCCAATAGCTTTTTTACATCTTCCTGTTGCTTTTTAGCATTTTGTGCTGCTGAAGCGTCTCCTATTGACTTTATCTAAGAAAAATGATTTAGAGTGATGGAGTAGTTGTCGATAATTTGATCAGTTGAGCTTTTAGTTAAGCTTCTTCTGCCTTCTTTTGTGGCATATCTCAATTCTTTCTAAACATTTTTCAGTGTATAATTACTATTTCTCCCCCCATGGTGAACAATCAGAATTTCTGGATTGTTTTGCATTATATAATTGCCAAGATTTTGGACTTTGTAAATCAATTATCATTAAACTATGGAGATAATGGAGCCAGAAGAGGGACGATGGCTCAGTTGGTAAAGCGTTTGCTTTGTGAAACTGGGGACCTGGGTTTAATCTCCAGAACCTGTAAAATGTGTGCATGAGTTTGCAATCCCAGATGGGGGCGTAGAGGTAAGAGGGTCACTGGGGCTTGCTGCCAGCCAGGCAAGTTAATATTGGTGAGCTCCAGACCAACAAGAGATGTATCTCAAAGGATGACACGCACAAACATATGAACACAAATGTGCATGCACCCATATGGATACACAAGTACTCAACATGTTAAAAAAAAAGATACATGGAAAATGAAAAAGTTACACATTCTGAAAGTTAAGAGAAATTAAAAGAAAAATATCATTTGACAGGAGTCAATCTCTTTCAAAAAGTGCTGATCCATGTCCTATTGGAGGAAGTGTAAAGATGGTTTTGTTCTTTGCTCCACAGAGCGAGTAAGATCATGTGTATAGAGTGTTCATGGGTTTTTGTCATAAGTGATGACTAACTGAAGCAAGTTTTAGCCAATTATATACTTAATCCAAATAAATACATGGAATGCTGTAGTTGCTGAAAGTACTGTGATAATTTGTACCATTATGGAAATATAGGTTCAGAACTGGCTGATGGGTTCGTTTATTTGTAGATTCGGTCTTTTTGAAGCCATGTCTGCTATTGAAATGATGGACCCCAAGATGGATGCTGGGATGATTGGAAACCAAGTGAACAGGAAAGTTCTCAACTTTGAACAAGCTATCAAGGTGGTTACTGTATTTTTTGTGTGTCTCTGGTTTTTAAAATAGACCTTTTTGTTTTGTTTTGTTTTGTTTTGTTTTTCGAGACAGGGTTTCTCTGTGTAGCCTTGGCCATCCTGGACTCACTTTGTAGACCAGGCTGGCCTCGAACTCACAGCGATCCGCCTGCCTCTGCCTCCCGAGTGCTGGGATTAAAGGTGTGCGCCACCACGCCCGGCTTAGACCTTTTTTAAAATGTTAAAATGTGCTTAATAACTGAAAGTACACAGACTGTTCAGCTGTACTTTTAAAAGCTTCTCTGTCATAAGAATTAGCATCTAAAGCAGGCATGATAGGACTTTCCCATGGTTCCAGCACGGGGGGTGGGTGAGGCAGAGGATTAGGAGTTACTAGTCTCAGCTGTATAGTGGTTTTGAGATCACCCTGGGGTTCATGAGACCATGGTTTTTTTGTTTTGTTTTGTTTTATGTTTTAAAATGTATAATAATACTTACTTACCGGTATAATTTAAAACCTGGAAATTAATGGCTTGAGATCTTCATTGTAAACTTGCTCTCATTTGTCCGTTTGTGTATTCTTTGAATTATTTTTGAAGGTATTTGAGTATATATGCAGGATGCTTCACTCAGACCTTACGTTTTATGTTGTTACATGCTGGAGTAAGAGAATTGCTGGGGGGTCCAAGCTACAGAGTAAGGCGATGTTTCAAAACGAACAAGCAGAAAACAGGGTGAAAAAGTAAATGAGATAAGCAAGACTTGTATCATGTGCCTGTCATCCCAACCCAGGCTGTGTAATTTTGACTGTGATTAAAAATGCCTACTGAGCCAGGTGGTGGTGGTACACGCCTTTAATCCCAGCACTCGGCAGGCAGAGGCAGGTGGATCGCTGTGAGTTTGAGGGCAGCCTGGTCTACAAAGTGAGACCAGGACAGCCAAGGCTACACAGAGAAACCCTGTCTTGAAAACAAAACAAAAAGTGCTTACTGATTTGTCCTCTCTCTCCCTCCCCCACCTCTTCTGCCCTTCTGTTGTTCCCTTGAGACTCAGCCTCATGTGTAGTCCACCTAGAACTCCTCTTCCTCCCGACTCCACAAGTGCTGGGCTTATGGACCTAACATACCATATATAGAAAGCTTGGACATTTTATTATAAGGAGTTTTTGTTTCAAATCTGACTGATTTTTTTTTTTTTTTTTTCTTGCTCAGGATGTAAGACACACACTAGTAAAGTCTTATTTAAGATCTGTGGTTTCTTAGTTGTGCATGCAAGTATATGTGTATCAGCGCTGTGATAGTGCAGGTCTGTGAGCTCAGCTCTCAGAATGAAGCAGTAAGGTCAGGTTCCCGGGTCACCCGGGTCCACACAACTACTGCAGCCCGAGCAAGGAGCAGTAGTTTGTTCCTAAGAACAAAACATTAAGTTAGTGTCTTGGTTTCATCAGGTAAGCTAGTGTTTTCTTTGGATTATTGTTTTTTTAAATAAATAACTAATTTTAAAATTCAAAACACAACAGTATACGTAGGGTTTTTTGTTTTTGTTTTCAACTTTTCTGTTTACTTGTTCTCTCCTTTTTAGGATGGCACCATTAAAATTAAAGACCTCACCTTGCCTGAATTGATAGGAATAATGGATACCTGTTTTTGCTGTTTGGTAAGAAACAAAACAAGACCGTTGACAAGTTAAGGTGTGGCTTCCCTGAATTCTAGGAGTTTAAACTGTATGCACCATGTGGCGTATGAAATGGTGGCCTCAGAAAGTAGGCATAAGGTTCCCTGGCTAAGTTAAGCCCTTAAATGGTACTTTGTTTCAATGAGGGAAGGTTACAGCCTATCCAGAGTATTCTGTTTGGTTTTAAGTTATCAAGGGCAATTGTAACTAAGGTTCCATGAGATGAGTACAGTTGAAGTAAAGGGAGGTACAGACTGGCTTTGCAGATGCAGTTGCTGCTCTGGGATCGATTGCCATGAACTGACTGTCCTCTGCTACAAAGTGTTACAGTGATTTATCTATGCCAGATACATGTCTCCTCCCTACACAGTTGTTTAGTTGTTAAAAAAAAAAAAAAAACTCATTATTTTTGTAACATTTGTTGGTTTGTCCATTGTGCACAGTAGTAATGGAATGTGTCAGCAGACCATGTGCATCAGTTGTTGACACGTACTGTTTTTCATCTAGGTTTTTCATATTTGAGGTTCCAGCATTTTATCATATTGCCTAGGGCTGCATTGGTGAAAGGAGCACAGCCAGAATTTTGTCTGTCTTATAAAGATTTCTTTACTACCTTTTAGCAATATACTATTCCTAAAGGAGTAGGGAAGGCCAGGGAGGGCTGCTGGGAATAGACTACAGTGGGTTGGTTGCTTTTGAATGCTTTGATTAGACACTCAGATTTTGTGGACTGGAATATTGGGCTTAAGAATGCTTCACATAGATGGCCAGACACTTGCAGTGCAGAAGGAGCACTATACTTTAAAAGTCTGAAATATGGAGACTATAAAGCACTAGCCTCATGTGCAGAAAAGTTTGTGTTCCAGAACATTTTGGAGACTCAGCCTATATAATATATAAGTTTCTTGAAAAGTTTAGTCAATGAAAGTTCTCAGTCCTGTCTTCTGTGACCTTTTCTGTAACGATCTTTCTGATCTTACAATTATCATCCTTACAGATCAGGGCTTATTGTCTCAGTCTAGACTTTGCAAACCCTGTATTGTACAGGTGATTAATTCGCCACCTCCTTTTCAACAGATCACATGGCTAGAAGGCCACTCCTTGGCACAAACAGTGTTTACGTGCCTTTATATTCACAATCCAGACTTCATAGAAGACCCTGCCATGAAAGCTTTTGCTCTGGGAATCTTGAAGATCTGTGACATTGCAAGGGAAAAAGTAAATAAAGCTGCTGTTTTTGAAGAGGTAAATCCAGAAGCTCATGGGCCATTTTACTGTGCTGTAGATGAGTGATTTTGTGATGTGGGATTGGTCCACGTTAGTTGAGGTAATAATACCTGTACATATTTATGAAAGTTACATAGCTCATCAGACTTACAGAGAAGTCGTCCTTGCTCTTTGTTTCCATGCTTCAATAGTAGTTTTAAAAGCGTTTTTTCTTACAGAAGTATTTTGAATTTTAAGTTTATCAGTTTCATAGTTTTAGCATTGATATAACTGCATTATTCTGTTGCCCCAGATAATATTTTATTTTGTAGGGGAGGTTATTATTGAGTGCTGACATAGTTATGATTGTGTCAGTAATAATGATAGGTAAGTGCATATATGCCTTACACTTTTCATAAGAGGTTCGTTTTTCTTAAGTGATGTCTTAGGGTCTTATTGCTGTGAACAGATACCAGGACCATGGTAACTTTTGTAAAGAAAGCATTTAATTGGGACTGGCTTACAGTGTCAGAGGTTCAGTCCGTTATCAGTGTGGCAGTGAGCATGGCGGCACGCAGGTGGGCATGGAACTGGAGAGTTCTGTATCTAGATCCACAGGCAGCAGCAGGAGACTGAGACTGTAGCTTGAGCAAAGGAGACCTCAGAGCCCACCTCCACATGACAAACTTCCTCTAGCAAGGCCACACCTAGTAGTGCCACTCCCTATGGGTATATGGGGACCATTTTTATTCAAACCACCACAGGTAATAATGTTTTTCATTTAAAAATTTTTTCTAAGCAGTCCTTGATCTTTCCTCTTCTATTACTGTCGGGTAGTATCAGGTAATTATATTCTTACTTTTGGGTAGGATATTGGATTTTTTTCTTCTGTAACATTGGTTGTTTTCTAGGTGATTGCACAGTTTTCCTCCTCTCTCTGGAGGATTCTGTTCGCCTATATTGCTCTTAGCTTGTTGCTTGGCTGAGGGAAGCATCTCTAGTTTGTTTCAAGGAAGAAACTTTGAGACTTTGGATAGTATGAAGTGTCTGTTCCTCCACATGGTGCCTGATAATTGGGCGGTGATGGAGTCCGAGTTAGACAGTGTAGATGTCACATTATGCTGTTTTGTGATTCCAGGATTGCAGTCTGTTTTTCTACATGAGATCTGTATTTTCTCTCTGGAAGCTAAACATCTATTCAGCAGGCTCACTGTGTTAGTGGTTAGTGTTGCTGGTGAAAGCCTCCCTCTCTGATGCTGCTATGCCTGCCTACATAGATGAATTTTGTCCTTTAGAGCAAAGTTCTTTCATCTTAATTCAGGACTGATTTCGTTTTTTTATATCAAAGTTTTATTATTAATACCCTCTTGCTCTTTTTAATTGAAATTCTCCCTATTTCCTCCCTCCCCTCCCCCCCTTTTTTTTCTTGTCCAAGACAGGGTTTCTCTGTATCACTCTGGCTGTCCTGGATTCATTTGGTAGACCAGGCTGGCCACAAACTCACAGTGATCCATCTGCCTCTGCCTCCATGCCTGGCTTTTAAATCCCATCTTTTAGTAACAAAACAAATTGACACCAGCAGTTTCTACTTGTAGTTGGTGACTGAGTTTCATATGGGCCCTGGCACTGTCTAGAGACTGTGCATTTCTCTGCCTCTTCACCCCACTTTGTCACCTTCCCTGTAAGCACATCTCTAAGCATTTCCTCCTCCTCCTGTTGTGTGCGTGGTAGCAGGGCTTCACATCGTGATTTTACCTTGTATTCTACTGTGTTATCTCCTACACTAAAGGATATATTTATGAGCCATTGTTTTTGAGTTGAAAAATACATGTTTTTCTTATATATTCTGATCAGGGTTTCCCCTCCCTCATTTCCTGGATCCTCCCTACCATCCCACCCACCCAACTATTTGCCTTCTTTCTCTTTCTTTAGAAAACAAACAGGGCAATTAAAAAAAACAAAACCAATAAAAGAAAGCAAACAAACGGGAGAAAAAGAGCAGAACATACACATAAAAACACAAAATCATAAGTGGTTGTTTCTGCTTTTTAAGCCCAAACAAAGCATTATAAAACAAAGCATCAAACATTGAGATGTAACAAGAATAAATTAAAAAAAAAAAAAAAAAAAACCAAAGCATCTCCAGAAATACCAGTTTTGCGTTGGCCATCTACTGCAGGGCATCGAGCCTCCCTTAAGTGTTTTGTTTTGTTTTTTGTTTTTTTTTTTTTAAATGTGGTTTTTATACCCAGTCTTATTCTATTAGAGAAAACTTATTTCAGCTTACAACTCTCAGGTCACCGAGAGAAATCTGGACAAGAATTGATGCAAAGAGGCCTTTGGGGAGAGCTGCTTACTGGCCTGCTCCTCCTGGCTTGTTCAGCCATCTTTCTTCTACCCTGGAACCACCACCTGACCTGAGGTGGTACCGCCTCGGGATAGGGTTGAGTCTTCCCACATCAATCACTAATTAAGAAAGTGTCCTATAGTCTTGCCTACAGGCAGATCTTGAGGTACGGGGCATTCTTTTAATTGAGGCTCCCTCTTCCCAAGTAACTCCTGATGTGTTGAGTTGATAGTAAACTAGCCAGTACTGAAGAAATTTAGGGGAAGAACTCACGGAAGGCTGGAACCTGGAAACAGGCACTAAAGCAGAGGTCATGGAGGAGTGCTGCTACTGACTTGCTATCCATGGCTTGCTCAGCCTACTCTTCTATACAATCCAAGACCACGTGCCCAGGGATGCCACTACACACAAGCAGCTGAATTCTTCTACATCAGCCATTAATCAAGACAGTACCCCACAGACTTGCCTATAGGCCAGTCCTTTTTTTTTAAATTTTTATTAATATTTTATTAATTTATTCATATTACATCTCAATTGTTATCCCATCCCTTGTATCTTCCCATTTCTCCCTCCCTCCTGCTTTCCTCCTACTCCCCCTATGACTGTGACTGAGATGACCTCCTCCCCCTGTATATGCTCATAGGGTATCAAGTCCCTTCTTGATAGTCTCGTATCCTTCCTCTGAGTGCTGCCAGGCCTCCCCATCCAGGGGACGTGGTCAAATATGGGTCACCAGAGTTCCTGTGAAAGTCAGTCCCACTTGCTGCTCAACTGTAAAGAATGTCCTGACCATTGGCTAGATCTGGGTAGGGGTTCGAAGTTTACTGCACATATTGTCCTTGGCTGGTGTCATAGTTTGAGCAGGACCCCTGAGCCCAAATCTGCCTGTAGGCCAGTCTTATGGAGACATTTTCCTCCCTCAGATGTCTAGCTTTGTGTCAAGTGACAAAAACCAACCAGCACAAAATCATTTATCAACACAAATTGAACCATAAGTACCTTTGTGACAAACCTGTGCTAAGCCCTGAAGATGAAGCTATGGATTTAAACAAAGCCTTAATTTCATGGATATATTCTTTGGGACAAAGTAGTTAATGTGTAAGTAAAAGGACACACAGAATGTCGTGTGGTGATAAGCCCTATGAGGAAAAGTAACATGGCTAAGGGATCATGCAGGTGTGTTGAGGGGATGCAGGAGCTGGATGTCACAGCACTTGGAAGGCAGAGACAGGTGGTGCCCTTGAGTTTGGGGCTAGCCTGGTCTACAGAGTGAGTTCCAGGACAGTGAGGGCTACACAGTTGGGGTGGAGAGGATGCAGGAGAAAAACTGCCAGTTGAAGAACTGACACTAGGAGCTGGAATACAGTAAAGGATGAGCCTTTAAGATAGTCTTACAGACTTAATTTGGAGGTGGTGTCAGCATGTGCAGAGGTTACTGTGAGGTATGAAACCATGTAAGGCCTTTTAAATGGATAGGTGGCATGTAGTTGAATATATTACAGCAAGGACTAGTCCATGGACAGTGGCACACATCTTTCATCCCAGTACTCTGGAAGCAGAGGCAAGCAGATACTGAGTTCCAAGCCAGCTGAGTCTACATAGTGTGTTGTCCCTGCTCCTGCCAGCACCAAAAGAAGAAAAGCCAGGGCAGATGTATCAAGTGGAGGGTGTGTCTGGTAAATAGGAGGGGGTGGTGGTAACTTAACTAGAGAGGGGTATGAAAGGGTGAGAAGTGGCCAGGCTAAACTTGTAGGTCAGACATGCAAGTTTTCTTACCTATGTGTGTGTGTGGCGGGGGCGTAGGAGTCCTACCTGGAAAATGCTAGGAAAGTGGATTAAGGGTTTCTTTTTGGATATGCATAGCTTGGGTAGTAGAGCCCGTAAGGGAGAGAGGTGTACCCTGAACCTGGAGGATACGCTGGTTCTGCAAGTCCACTTGAGGTCTTTAGAAGACTCAGCCCGGCGGCATGCAGCATACACTACTCTGTTCTACGAGCTGAGGGCTTCTCTATATAAAGTTGTAGAACTCTACCAGATAATGTTAAAGTCATTCTTCAGAGTGAACCCAGCAAATCCCTGTCTCAGCAGTGAAATAATTGAACATTTTGTGGGTGTCCAGGAGATCTATGCCCTGTCTTTTTTTAAACTGTGGGCTATAAAGTGTATCTTGGCTGTTTTTTGCATAATGCTGCTTGAGATGCTCAACCCCTAGAGCACGGACACGCAGCTGAAGCCGAGGGTAGATAGCAGCATTGAGGCTGAGCTGTCCAGTGTTCCTGCCAACAAGGATGCTCAGCTGGACAGCATTGGCAGTATTGAGACAAGTTGGATGGCATTCTGTCTCTGAATAGGGATTCTATTCAAGAGTGTAATTATTCATTTTTTGTTTAGGAAGACTTTCAGTCAATGACATATGGATTTAAAATGGCCAACAGTGTGACAGATCTTCGAGTAACAGGTATAAACTTTTCACAACAATAGTTTGTAAGTTTTACATTTTGATTTGATTTTTAAACTTACTGTGTTTCATTCTAGGCATGCTAAAAGATGTGGAAGACGACATGCAAAGGAGAGTAAAGGTGCGTTTCTCTTTGCTTTTGTTTAGGACTTATTTAAGACAAGGGTTGTGTTTGTAGCTCTCACTGACCTAGAAGTCACTGGGTAGACCAGGCTGGGCTTGAACTCACGTCAGTGTGCTCACCTTTGCCTCCTTGGTGCCAAGGTTAAAGGCATGCGCCAACAGGCTCAGCCAGGTCCTTTTTAAAAATTGATAGGATTTATAATGGTGATAGTGATTTTTGTTTTGTTGGTTTTAAATGCATCAGTAGTATTGTGAGTTAGACGCTTCTGTTAATTTTTGGTTTTGCTTCTGTTTTGTTTTTTGGTTTTTTTTATAATATTTTATTTAATTTTAATTTATGTGCATTGGTGTGAGGGTGTCAGATCTTGGAGTTACAGACAGTTGTGAGCTGCCATGTGGGTACTGGGAATTGAACCTGGGTCCTTTGGAAGAGCAGGCAGTGCTTTTAACCACTGAGCCATCCCTCCAGCCCAGGCACTTCTGTTGTTTTAATACCTGCTTTCCATGGTCTTTTTAAGTTATTTACAAATACATGCATAAAACATTCATAGGAACAAGAAAAGTACTGGGCATGTTTTTCTTCAGATATTTTTCCTGAACATAGACTTGTTATTGTTTTCTTTTGTTGTTTACTCAAGACAGGGTTTCTCTGTGAGGCCTTGGCTGTCCTGGACTCTGTCCTGGCTTTCTAGACCAGGCTGACCTCGAACTCACAAAGATCCACCTGCCTCTGCCTCCCAGAATGCTGGGATTATAGTGCTTGGCGAACATAGGTTTTTGTATATGCTTAATAAAGTAACTTAGTTCTTTACTTCTTCAGGGTTCTAGTTGTCTTAATTTACTTTGTTTTTTTTTTTTTTTTTTTTTTAATTTTAGAGTACTCGAAGTCGACAAGGAGAAGAGAGAGATCCAGAAGTTGAACTAGAAGTAATTGCCCTTCTTTTCTGTAAACAAGTCAGAGAAGCCCATCTCTCTCTCTTTTTCTTTTTTTAAGATTTATTTATTATTATGTATAGTGTGTGCCTGCGGGCCAGAAGAGGGTACCAGATCTCATCATAGATGGTTGTGAGCCACCATGTAGTTGCTGGGAATTGAACTCAGGACCTTTGGAAGAACCACCGGTGTTCTTAACCTCTGAGCCATCTCTCCAGTCCTGAAAAGCCCATCTCTTATATAGTTCTTTGAGTTGCATTATAGTATATGGAAACCTTTAAAAACAACAAAAAAAATTTATTTATTTATTGTGTATATAATGGTCTGCCTGCATGTGCACCTGCAGGCCAGAAGAGGGCATCAGATCTCATTATAGATGGTTGTGAGCCACCATGTGGTTGCTGGGAATTGAACTCAGGACCGTTGCAAGAACAGACAGTACTCTTAACCTCTGAGCCATCTCTCCAGCCCTGGAATTCCTTCATGAGGTGTTTGTTTGTTTAGCAATTGGACTTTGCAAGGGACTTAATTCCCTTGTATTTTATGTATATTTCAAAGTTCCTGAGGCAGGAACTGGAAAAAAGATCACTTAACAGATCTTATTTCAAAATGTAGTAAATGTCAAATTTTTTCATATTATCAAAATTTACTAATACTAACCCTTTTATAGCTGGTAAGTACATGTCATTGAAGCAATAGTCTAGATTCTGACTTTGGATTAAGTCAGTCCTGTTGCTGTAGAGTACAGTGGCTTCTTTTCCATTTCAAAGGAGCAAGCTTTGTTTACTATGTTTTTGGTGGCTTATTTTGTAGGCATTTTTAATTAACTAATAATTTAAAAAATTCTTTAGGCAGGGTTTCTCTGTGTAGCCTTGTCCCTGGAACTTGCTCTGTTAGACCAGGCTGCTCTTAAATTCAAAGAGATTCTCCTGCCTCTGCCTCCCAAGTGCTGGGATCAAAGGCGTGTGCCACTGGGCCCGGCATTGTAGACATTTAAAAAAATTGAATAGAGGTCTGTTTACTCTAGTGAGTTATTGGCACAGAGATTTAGGAGTTCCAGTGTTACATGTAGTTCCTCTGCAAGCCATCCTTTCAGGCTCTGCCTCTTACCTTACTTCCTTGTCTTCCCAGCACCAGCAGTGCTTGGCAGCATTCAGCAGAGTGAAGTTCACCCGCGTGCTGCTGACAGTGCTCATAGCCTTTACTAAGAAGGAGGTAAGAGAATTGCTGTAATGGGTCAGTTTTAGATGGCAGGCCTGCCTTGTTCTCACAGTTCTCTGTGCTTGGTGTGTTTACACTGATGCGTTTGTGGAAAGTGATTATACAGCTTTACAGTCTACTCTGTCGATAAATACTGTTTCAAGTGAATCTTTTTTTCCTGGATTCCCTTTATCCCATATTTATGAATAACTGTAGATTATTGGAATTTCCCCCTTTTTATACTTGACTGTATCTCTGGGTTTTTGTTTTAAAGATTAGTACTAGAAGCTAGAAATAGTTACTATTTCTTTCTTTTTGCTTTTTTTTTTTTTTTTTGAGACAGGGTTTCTCTGTGTAGCCCTGACTGTCCTGGACTCTCTTTGTAGACCAAGCTGGCTTTGAACTCACAGAGATCCTCCTGCCTCTGCCTCCCTAGTGCTGGGATTAAAGGTGTGCAACACAACACCTGCCTAGTTCATCCCTTCTTAATGCATCAAATAAGATACAGAATTGAGGAGCAGGGGAAGTTTGTGTCCTTTCAGAATTTGAACGTCCTTCAGTCCTGCATCAGGTGATTATAATTTGTGAGGATCCGAGTCGCTGCCGTAGGATCTCATTACTGTTGTAGGACCTCTTCATGTGTACCTTTCAGTGAAAGTGTGTAAGTGTTATTGGTGATTTGTTTCCTAGACCAGTGCTGTGGCCGAGGCTCAGAAACTGATGGTCCAAGCAGCAGACCTTCTTTCTGCCATTCACACTTCATTGCACCACGGCATCCAGGCTCAGAATGGCACTACCAAAGGAGGTAACTCATTTCCATTTCCTGTCTGAAACATGCAATACAGTGTGCTCTGACTTTGATGTCAGTCAGTCTGCCTGGACTTAGGGACGTTTCCTCTGTGTGCTTCAGAGAGCTTGAGGCTTCTTTGTAGATTTGGTCTATGTTGAAAACAGGTGGTAGATCTTGCCATATCTTGTGTCTTACTATTGGACTCTGTATATGTACCCTGTCTTGTGTTTGTGCTATGATGCCAGCAGTCACTTTGTTTTTCATCATCTCCTTCCTATGCTTCTTTGGGAAACCCACCAGAGTCATTATACCTCACTCCATGAAGCAGGCCTAGTATTCCTGAGGGTCATGTGCTGTATTCACAGATGCTGTCTTCCTACGACTCTGGAACTGTCCATGGGATTCTGAGCACTTTTAGGAAAGAGTGCTTGATGTGTTAGTGGCATTTACATCTTACATGTGAAATAAACTTTAATAGGGATAATATATCTATCTCTGCTGTAAAATAGATTGTTGGGTCAACATTTTAGTATGTACAATAACACTGATTATCCTTAAAACTCATGAAATGGTATTTATAGTCTTGAATTATTTGGGTATAAAATATCCACAGCTCTGAAGCACATTATTATATAGTTAAGGAAATGTTTCTAAAAATGACTAATACATTAAAGCAGCTTACTTACAGTTGGCTTCTGGCCATGTGTCTGGGGGACTTTGTTCATTATACTGAGTTGGGCATATCTATTCCCACTATGAGTGGCACCATTCTCTAGGCTGGATCCTGAAGTACGTAATGCTAGAGGAAGCAAGCTGAGAGCAAGCTTACATGTGTGTGATTTTGTCTACTCTCTACTCTGCATATGGCATTGCTCTGGGTCTCCGCTGTCTTGAGTTCCCTGCAGTGATGTGCTGTAGCCTATCATTGTGAGCCAAATGACCCTTTCTTGGTTCCTTGGTTGGTTTTCTCAGTGTACTTTGTCACGGCCACAGGGACTGACACTGAGAAAGTATCTGCTATTCATTGAGTTGCCTGCTTAAAAATTAAGGAACATTACTGGATAATTTCAGACTTATGTTTAATTCTGTGAGAATGAATCAGTTTCTTCTGCCTAAATCTTGCCAGTGCTTAGCTTACAGGTGTGCTACCAAGTCCCAAGCCTAGTTTGGTATATATGTTTGTGGTGCTGGGATTGGACTCAGCCTCATGTGTGCTACACAAGCACTCTGCACTGAGCTGTATTCCCTAGCTCTCAAATTAAAAATTTGTTTTATTTTTTGCTTTGATATTTTTTTGGGATTTTTGTTTGTTTTGTTTTTTTCCAGACATAGTTTCTCTGTGTAGTCCTGGCTATCCTGGAACTCATTTTGCAGACTAGCTGGCCTCGAACACAGTCTCTCTCTGAGTGCTGGGATTAAAGGTGTGCACCACCACTGCCCATCAAAAATATTTTTAAGTAGCGCACATATGTACAGGATAATTATATGCCTAATTGAATTATACATGGGAGCAAAGCTTTTCAGTTTTTTTCCACATAAAATGGTAAAGACATTGAATCTAGTCAGGAGTGGGGTGTAAATATGTATTATCCTACACATGATGGGTTTGTAAAACAGCTCTCATAGGACTAGGGGAATAGGGACAGCTCAGCAGTGAAGAGTACTGGCGGCTGATTTGACACCCAGCCCTCTCATAACAGCTGAGAACTCTCCACCTCTAGTCCTTGGGATCTGACGCCCCTTTTCTGGACAAAATGGGCAGTGCATACACAGCACACAGCCATACATACAGACAAAACACTAATGCACATAAAGCACATCATAGTGCCAAAGAGCCATCTGAGTGTTCTGTGAGTCTTAGCAAACCCTCAGCTCTTTCCAGTGCTCCCTAAGGACACTGAATTGTACAAAAGAGGTAAACAAAACTTTTGGGACAGATGGGAAATGAGAGAGATGGCTCAGAGGTTAAGAGTGTTGACTGCTCTTCCAAAGGATATGAGTTTGGTTCCTAACACCTCACATTGTGGTTCACAATTGCCTGTAACTGGTGCCTTCTGACCTGCATAGGCTCGTGAGTGCACATGGTTCACAGAAATTCTTGCAGACGTGCATCTGTGCACATAAATAAAATAAAATGCTAAAGATGACTGTGATCGGAAAGTCAGGCTGTATTTTATATAGAAAATTGAGGTGGCAGTACGTAGGACTAATTTAATGAAGCAAGAACAGCAGGTTCGTCAGTAGGCAGTAGGAGTTAGACCCCTTAAGAGTTGTTCACTGATTCAGTGAAAGATAGGTGTCAGGACAGTAGGGCTGAGGTACTGTTATCTGAGAGAGGGTGACACTAGGAAGGCAGTGTTGGGAATGTGCCTTTTGACATGATGTGGGATGCCAAGTAGGAATGTCCACTGCACAGGTAGGAGGGAAGAACGCTGTGGGCTAAGGGTTTTCATCCAGGAACCAGCAGTTCTATTGGATTCTTACTTAGAAGTAACCGCAGGGAGGGAAGAAAGCCCAGGCCTGGGGAGTGTCTGCACAGATGGAGGTTATCTAGATCATGTGATTGCTTCTTCAGGGCTGTGCGTCTCACTTCCAATTCCAGGTTGGCAAACAGCTGGAGTGTGCACTTGTGCAAGCAGCGATGATGCCAGCAGGGTTCTATTCTGGAATCCTCTAGTCTTCCCTTGTGATCATCTCTACTTAAAAAATTCAAATGAGACACATGGTGTAGTGTAAAGAATGGGGCATGGAGCTTATTGCAAAGCAGAGCAGAGTATATACCCTGTGGAGGTGTGAGAATGGACAGTAGCCCACAAGATGATTACTCCTGTCTGTGTCATCTCCAGAGCGGGCAACTTTCCCTTGGGCTCTTTGCTCAGTGCAGGTGATAAGCCACTGTGTTTGTCCTGAGTCTTGCAGGAGGGCTCAGTGATGTAGACCATATACTGTTACACTCTAGGAAGTCTCTCGCTGTTTTAGGAGGGCCAGTGTCTGGGAGGAGATGTAACTAGCTGGCCTCCTGGCCTTAGTTGAAGTCCTGCTGCTACAGTCCTTGGCTCTGACCTCAGCCACCACCATGCAACTAGGAAATACAATTCTAAGTTAATTTCATTAGAATTTATGTATGATACATAAATTAGTTGTTAGTTATAAAACTTACTACATTTTTATGATTAGAATTTGGAAATGTTTTTAAAATTTGGGTTTTTAAAAAAATATTTAATAGTTTTCATTTTAAAATCCAAAGGGGAGAAAATAGAAATGTTACTTTCCTCTTTCTGTTCTTTAGACCATCCAATTATGATGGGTTTTGAGCCCCTTGTTAACCAGAGGCTACTTCCACCCACCTTTCCTCGCTATGCAAAAATAATTAAAAGAGAAGAAATGGTCAACTATTTCTCAAGATTAATAGACAGGATAAAAACTGTCTGTGAAGTCGTGAACTTGCCAAACTTACATTGTATCCTGGTGAGTATGAAATGATGTTCTGGAGTTTGATGTAGTGACAGGATAGTTGTCACTCTAGAGATAGGCTAGCAGAGCAGACTAGGGCTGGAGCGCTGCGTCCGTAAGGACATAAGGACCTGACACATTTTTAGACGTTAAGCTAAACTTAAGATACTAGCAACTCACCCAAAGTTTAGGAATAGATTAGATAATTGGATTCTGCCTTCAAAATATTTTCTGAGAGAGAGAGACAGAGAGAACACAGACAAAAAAGAGTCCTCTAAATATACTGGGCATGTGCTTGCTTCGGCAGCACATATACTAAAATTGGAACGATATAGAGAAGATTAGCATGGCCCCTGCACAAGGATGACACGCAAATTCATGAAGTGTTTCATATTTTTTTAAAAAATTAAAAAATAAAAAATAAATATACTGGGCATTGAATCTAGGTCCTCACACATACTGAGCTAGTCCCTGGCCCCTTTAAAATTTTGTATTTTGAGATAGGTTCACACAAAGTTGTTGGGGCTAGCATTGACTGATTCTGAAACTTACCCAGGCCTTGAACATGTGACTTTGTGTCCAGCCTGCCGGATAGCTGAGATTTCAGGCTTGTGCTGTTGAACTTGGCCACTTTAGTGTGCTTACATATGGATATGGGATTGTGCTGCTTGGTAACCTGTCTATTGAAAACTTCTCTGTTACACGTGCTTTCTTTTTATTTCTATATTATTTTGAAGACAGAACCAACTGTAAACATATATATTTTTTTTTTTTAGTTCACTGATACCAACTTACATTTAGGTCATTTTCAGTGTTTCATTTTTATAGCAGACAGGTAGTACACATGTACTTTCTTTGCTGAGTGAAAGCATCTGTATAATTGGAAGTCCTCGTACTTTGTGACATGTAGGAAAAACAAAGCCAAACCTGAGTGCTGTGCAGGGAGACTGAAGCAGAAGCGGCTTGGGTTTGGACTAGCCTTGGCTGTGTAATGAGACCCTAGCTCAAGACAAAGCATAGCAAACAGTACTAAACAAAAGAAAGGTTTGTTTTGAGACTATCATTAGACAGCAGATGGTTCTCATACATTTCTGCAATACTCTTTTCTTAATACTTAGGCCTAGTACCCATAGTATTTCTAGTTTTTTGGCTTTTCCAATATTGCTCTTTTTCATACACATTAAAGTAGTGATCATTACTGTAACTTTTCATCCATCATTGTACTGTCTGTTACTGTGTCCAGTGTGACTCTCATCCCTAGAGACATGCTAGTACAGTAGACAAACTCTGACTTGCCTTGTAAGGAGAGAGAGAGCTAGGGAGCGAGACCTGAACTTGTGGGACTGTTGAGAGCTCAGTAAGGAAGGAGGGCGAATGTTTGCCTGAAAGACTCCAGGCAGCGCAGTGGCAATAGAGGAAGTAGGGCAGAGGCCAGATGGATAGGAAGAGAGAGGGAGGGAAAAGACTTTAACAGTCTGTACCTACTGTCAAGCACACGTGTCATTGCCCAGGTAAAGCGCAAGGTAGTCAGGTGTGCTTAAGTGTAAGGAAGACAAGCCAGACTCAGTGAGAGACCCTATTTCAAAAAGTAAGGTGGAAAGCCATTGAACAGGAAACCCAACATTGACTCTGACTTTCACATGCACTCACAGCTGTGTACACACCTGCACATAGCTGTACAGAAGTGCATACACAAGAATATATTTGTTGTATTATATATTACTTGAGAAACTTGAAATATTTTAAATGTTCAGTGGTGACTATCCATTCTATGGTTTGTGAATGTCAGTTCTGTTATGTTTAAAGATATATGTCCACTATGTACTCTAACATGCATCGAAGGTGGACTTTGGTAAATTTACTCCCTAAAACATACAGATTATGTAGATGGTGTCCTGGGTAGTTTTATGTCAGCATGACATGAGTTAGAGTCATCTGAAAGGAAGGAAACCTCAGTTGAGAAAAATGTCTACATAAGACCTAGCTGTAGGGCATTTTCTTAATTAATAATCGATAGGGGAGGGCCCAGCCCATTATGGTGGTGCTGGTCCTGGGTTCTGTAAGAAAGCAGTCTCAGCAAGCCTTATGGACCGAGCCAGTGAGCAGCATCCCTCCATGGCCTCTGCATCAGCTGCTGCCTCCAAGTTCCTACCCTGTTTGAGTTCCTGTCCTGACTTCCTTCATTGATGAACTATAACCTGGAAGCATAAGCCAAATAAACCCTTTCTGAAGTTGCTTTTGTTCCTGTTGTTTCATTACAATAATAATAACCTAACTAAGAAACGTGAGGTATAGTAGCTGAAGAAATACAAGGGGTGTTCATACAATTTAGGATGAAGAAGAGAAGCAGCAAAGGAGCTAGAATAATGGTTTGTAGAGGCAGTAAGTATGACTGAACAACAGAGCTTTGTTTGAATCATAGCTAGAGGGAATAGCAGTGAAAGGAGAAAAAGAGAGCATTCCTTAAGTAGGCAGGAGTAAGGTAGGTAACCTCCCTCTGTCACCCTCCTTCCTTCTTCTGAGGACTACTCCTTCCCTTCACAGTTTTAGGCGCATTTCATAGCGGCTAGAATGTTAAATAAAGTCCAGCAGTACAGTGTTGCTCTCAGGCCTGTTGTTGGTGAGCGCTAGACCCAGGAGGATTCACACTAGGCAGTGGCCTGTGTGTGCATATAAGCTTTCTATGATGACATCTCCTGGGAGCACACACCTCTTATTTCTTGTCCCCACTGCCAGCCTGCAACAATATTGTAGGCATTGCAGAGCCTACTCTATTTAATAATTTCAAATATTAAAATTCATACATATAAAAATTGGAAGGTTCAAAAATAAGATAATAAATTAGCCACTGTCTCAATTTTTAAACGTTAATTTTTTTTTCCTCTTCTTATATAAACCCATATTTCTTGGTCTTCATCTAATGTGAATCCAGTTACCTGGTTACTGATCTACCTTTCTTCCTCCCTTTTTTCTTTCTTTCATTCAGGTGTGCTTTCATCATTTCATATTATGCCGTTGTGTTTGTCTATGTGGGTGTGTGTACATGGATGCGTGTGTCCTTTGAGGCTAGAGGTGTCAAATCCCCTGGAACTGGAGTTAGAAGCAGTTGAGGTTGTGAGCTGCCTGATCGGGGTTCTGCGGACCACAATTGGTCCTCAACAAGAGCAGTGTAGTCTCCTAACCTCTGAACTCTTCCCAACCCCAATATTTACTTGTAAATAACAACTAAAATTTTGTCATCACTTATTTATTGTTGAAATTATTTTCTTGGTGTACAAATTTAATATGGGTGTGCACACAATTCTGTTTTGGTCAGTTCTTGAAGTTCTATAGACTCTGAAGTCTGGTATAATTAGACATTTTCTATAAAACTGGCCTTTAGTTCTTTATCTTATTCTAACAATAGCAGAATATTATTTCTAAAAATAGGTACCTTATATGCAAACAGCCAGGTTTTGTCTAATCTATTAATGTTTGTCTCTGTTAGGATTTTTTCTGTGAATTCAGTGAACAGTCACCATGTGTCCTTTCAAGATCTCTGTTACAAGTAAGTCCCACTCTTACTAATGAACAGGAAGGAGATGCTGTTAAAGGTGGTGCATAGGTAATGACTATACTGACTTTCATTTTGTCTTCACCTGCACTTGATGAGTGAAACACTCTACTACTGAGCTGTGTCCCTCTCCTCACTGAAATGCTGACTTGTGTTATTCTGGGCCACAAAATAAACCTCAGAAGTCCTATAACAATTAAGATCGTACAAGATAACTTTTGGCCATGTTGAGAATCAAAGTAGTATTCAAGAAGAGGAATATAGTTGGGAGGGAAAAGACTTTAAATATTGGGAAATTAAATAATACATTTAAGTAACTCACAGGCCACAAGTTTTGAGGGAAATTGGAAACATTTTGAATTAAATAACCTTGGCTGGAGACATGGCTCTGTGCTTAAAGCACTTGCTGCACAAGCCTGAAGGCTAGAGTGTGCATCCCTTGAGCCCACAGGAGTACTGGGTGGGTGTGCCCTGCTTCTAATCCAGCCCTGGCAAAGTGTCTAGTAAGAAAAGCCACACTGATGAGCTCTGGGTTTGATTGAGAGAGCCTGCCTCAGTGAAAAAGATGGAAGAGCAAGTGATCCAGAATAATTCCTGGTATCAACCCCAGGCCTCCACTTGTATGGGCATACATGGGCATATGAGTATACATGTATGCCCATACTCATGCAAAATGTGCATATGTGTGTACACACACATGAAAATAGGAAAGGGAGGGGTATAGAAAATAAAAATACGCAAAAATCTGTGTCATACAACTAAAGGCCTTAATAGCATTTAGCACTATTTAAATTTAAAAGAGGTCCTGGGCCTGAGATTACGGCTCAGTAAAGTGCTCACTGCACACACATGAGGACTAGAGCTTGATCCCCAGAAGCTCTGTGACCACCTGAGTGTGCACACCTCCCACATGCATACACACAATTGCCTACTCAAAAAGAAGAAAAAGACATTAGTCATTTATGCTTCCAACTTAAATAACAAGAATAAAAAAGACAAATCGAGCAAGAAAAAAGGAAATAACAAAGGTTAGGGCAGAAATGAGTAACCAAAACAATAGAGAAAACAGGTGCAACTGAAACTGGTTAGAAATAGCCGGGAAAATCGATGAGCATTGAGCTAGACAGAGGGAAACGTGGGGAGATACAAATACTCAAAAGAATAATGTAGGGGTATTGTGCATCCTTAGACAAAATGAACATAGTTTTTTAAAGACAGACTCCTGAAACTTCAGACTTAACATCTACAACCCTGAATCTGTTAAATAAATTGAATGGATGGTTAAAAACCTTCCAATAATGAAGACTCCAAGCCAGTTCTACATGGCCCCTTTCAGAAACTAGAAAAGGCTGGAGCAGTTACGATCTGAGGCCAGCATTAAGTCAGTAAGAAAAGCAAACTAACATAAACATGAGGAGCTACAGAACCGTGTTCCTTGTAACAAAGCCAGCAGTAGCACATAGAAGCCTGTAGAATATAGAGGTATAATTACGTCATGACTAATGGGGTTAGTCCTGGGAATGCAAATGTGGCTCAGCTTTTGAAAGTTTATGTATTTTACCGTCCAGTTGGAATCTCAGTAAATTAAGAAAAATGTAGAAAAATGTGATAGAACCAGGAGTAGAAGATAATATTCTTTTTTTTTTTTTTCTTTTTCTTTCTTTCTTTTTTTTTTTTTTTTTTTTTTTTTCTTTTTTGGTTTCTCAAGACAGAGTGTCTCTGTGTAGCCCTGGCTGTCCTGGACTCACTTTGTAGACCAGGCTGACCTTGAACTCACAGATCCACCTGCCTCTGCCTCTAGAGTGCTGGGACTAAAGGCATGCACCACCTCGCCTGGCAGATAATATTAATAAAGGTCTGTACAAAATATCCTACAGCTACTGGCACATTTTACATGAAGAAAATTAAGTTATTTCTCTTGAGACTGGGAGGACAATGAAGCTGTCTGCTCACTGCTCTCTGTCATCTGCTTATGCCCACTTGTCATTGGAATGTCAGCCAGTGTACTAAGGCTAATGCCTGGGGGCACAAAGGCAGCAGACTGTCTAGGATGCCAAACAGTCTACAGAGTGCCTGCTAGAAGGGGTGGATGAGTTAATGAGATCTATATAAAAGTTATTTCCATATGCCTGCGGTAAACAGTGAGAGGTCAGTGTTTGTAGAGCAGTGCTGCTGGGCCAGTGAGGTAGCTCTGTGGATGGAGGCATTTGTCCCGTGCACATGGCCGCCTGAGTTCCGTGCCCAGAATCATGAAGCTGTCTTCCTGCTTCTGTACTTCGGTTATGGTTAATCTATGTTTTCTCTTCTCCCCCAACTAAAAGAACTTTTTAAAAAAATTTATTATTTATACAGTGTTCTGCCTGCATGTGTGCATGCACACCAGAAGAAGGCACCAGATCTCATTACAGATGGTTGTGAACTACCATATGCTTGCTGGAAATTGAGCTCAGGACCTTTGGAAGAGCAGCTAGTGTTCTTAAGCTCTGAACCATCTCTCCAGCCCAAAAGGTTTTTTAAAAATGAATTGAAAGTGCTATGAACAATAGCATAATAATAAAAAACTTAGGCGCATGCATAGGAACCTTTATTTAGGCTCTGTCTGCTGAAAATGGGAAATAGTGGTGGGAAACAGCAGAAACATTCGAAATAATTGGAGATATAAGCCTATTTTTTCTTTTTTCTTTTTCTTTCTTGAGACAAGGTTTCTCTGTGTAGCCTTAGCTGTCTTGGCCTCCCTTTGTAGACCAGGCTGGCCTCAAACTCACATCACTCTGCCTGCCTCTGCCTCCCAAGTGCTGGGATTAAAGGCGTGCACCACCACACCCAGGCATAAATCTTTTTTATAGACTGAAAAAAATTGGTTGATGCTTTAAAATGTTACTTTTCCCCAAATTGATCTGTAAATTGATAGTAATATCATTCAAAATGACAGTGTGAGCTTGTATAGCTGTCAAGAATCCAAAATGCATGCAGAAAAGAATATAATCAAGTAATTGATTAATATGAAGGGCATTTTTTAGTAAAGGTTTTTTGTGATTCAGTTGTTGACTACTTTAGCTCAACATTATTGTTCTTGACTTGTGGCACTTATACTTTTATGTGTTATTTAATCTGTGTCGAAGGCACCTTGAATGAGAGATGGCAGGAGAGATGGCTCTCAGTGGTGAAGAACAGTGGTTGCTCTTCCAGGGGACCTGAGTTGGACTCTGAGCACCCATGTGGCAGCTCTCAACTATGTTTAACTCTCATCCCTGAAAATCTGACACCCTCTTCTGACCTCCATAGGCATGGATGTATATGCATGTGGTGCACAGACATACATTCAGACATATAAAATAAATACTAAAACAAATAAGGATTTAAAAAGTGAATTACAAAGTATCTACCTGTTTTTGCATTTTAATTCCTTTGTGTTCTGTAGTCTTCACAGATAGTATGTGTATTTCTCAGTGGTGACAGCTGGATATGGCAGCAGCAGTAATGTACTAATATGTCTAATAACTTGTTTTAAGACTACTTTCCTCGTGGATAACAAAAAGGTCTTTGGAACTCATCTCATGCAAGACATGGTGAAAGATGCCCTTCGTTCCTTTGTCAGTCCTCCGGTGCTCTCCCCCAAGTAAGTGTGACCAGATATGTCCTAATGTGTGACTGGCAAACACCCCGCTTCTCAGGATAAAGACCTCTTAGAGCTGGCCTTTTTTCAGATTGCTGTCCTTGTTGTAGAGGCTGGGGTGAGTGCATGCAGCAGTCATCTGAGCTGGTTTTTGAGAAGTGACTAGGGCTTTTGTTGCAACAGAGAGGGAAGAACTGACTCATTCCTATAGAGAACCCAGCATTTGCAGAAGCATGAGTATATAAAATGTTGTCATACATGAAATGATAATTAGCACTTGAGCATTCTCATGGTTTGGTGAATAAGTCGAGCCATGTAAAGGTGTGATAGCTTTCTGTGTCTGGAAATAGAGCTCGAGGTCAGTATTCATGTAAATGTATTTAGAGATGTTGGCAGGAAGAGGCAGCACTGTTGTAGGCAAGCAGGACATGAAAAGGAAGAACCTCAAGCCGAGTGCGTGCCTCTGGATGTTTGTTCAGTTTTGTAGGAAGCTCTGCAGGTGGTGTGGGTTACAACCTCAGTATTTCCTCCTCGGGGGATAAAGAAAGCTGAGAATTTGGTCCCTGTGCCTGTCGGGTCATGTTTGCCCTAGGAGACTGTAAATAACAGCTGTCATTCCTCCTCATGTTTAGCATACAGGCAGTGGTCTTTGTGACTCAGCCTAGAAGGCCTGGAGTGCGCTAGGTGCTTGTCCTGTTCCCTGCACCTACAGCCTCATCTTAGCTGTTCTTGCTGTTACCTCTGCCTCAGTCACACTTGCTTTTCCTCTTTTGGAAGTTTAAAGCTAGACTCTGACATTTAGCAAGTTTGAGGTCATCTTGAGTCTATCTCAAAAGACCAAAGAAACAAAACAACTTTTTTGCGACTGTTTGTACCAAATTACTTGATCTATCAACTTTTTAAAATAGCTGCCATATATTTCATAGGACGACTGTATTCCAAGGAATAGAGCTAGAGTTACTAAAGAAACAGTCTTGTGCACGTACCTGTGTGTGTGTGTGTGTGTGTGTGTGTGTGTGTGTGTGTGTGAGAGAGAGAGAGAGAGAGAGAGAGAGAGAGAGAGAGAGAGAGAGAGAGAGACTCTGACTGTGTGTAAGAGAGAGACTGTGTGAGCGACAGTGAGAGACTGAAGGCCACCTCACACACACCAGAAAAGTTGAGGCTGTGCTCTGAAACCCACCTGCTGATTTCAGCTCCTCATCCTGCGCATTATCTTTCCTCATTCTGCTCTGAGAGGATACTGACACTGCAGCTTAGTGCACATTTACCACATGTGGTCACAATAAGGCTTTGTGGTTTTTTTGTTTGTTTTGTTTGAAGGCTATATATACCTTTTGCCACTTTCCTTTATTTTCCTTATTTGAGTTTAAATACTTGTTCAAAAATAGCCAAAGATAGCCAGCTTTTTCTGTTTTTGAGACAGTTTCATGTAGCCTACGCTGTGCTTGAATTCTCAGTCCTTCTGTCTCCACCTCTCTGTGCTGGAATTGCATACAGTCTAGTGCAGACAAGCCTGGTTTAACAAAACTTACATTTTTTTGAAAATTCACTCTTTGAACATTCTTCAGTCCTGTTGCTATTCTGCAGTTGGATGTGTCTATTTAATTTCTTGCTATTAAAATTGGTGCTCTGTAGATATCGTTCAATATCTCTCTGTGCATGTGAGCTGTGTACTCATAACAATAATCCTGGGACATAAAGTTACATGCATCTTCAACTTTGTTTTGTTAAGTTGCTTTTCAAAGTGATTGAAATGACTCGATGCTGCTTAATTCGATGCTGTAATTAATACTCAGGCGGTGGCACATACCTTTAATCGCAGCACTGGAAGGCAGAGCTGGGCGTAGCTCTCTGAGGCCAGTCTGTTCTACAGAGAGTTCCAGGATGGCCAAGGCTACACAGAGAAGCCCTGTCTTGAAAAGCTAATTAACCAACTAATAAACAGTTTTCCCACACCCTGCCTGTGACTTATGAGACTTCCTAATTGTCTGGCTCACATGACAGATCTTGCAGGGGATGTTGGTCAGTAACATGCCTAACATATGCACAGTCCTCTGTTCAGTGCCTTACATACCTTCTCCAAAGTGCTTAACCCTTTCATTTGGATTTTTGCCTTTCTTTGTGACAAGCCTCTCTTAGCACCTAAACCGCACCTTGCTGCACTTACTTTTTCAAAGTTAGTTTAGTGTTTTATAACTTGTATTTGCAAATTTGCCTGTTTACTCAGATTTACTTGCAAACTTCAAATCAGTATTTGCACTACTCTTGCCATCTTCGCAGACGTCTGCAGCATAGGGATGCACAGAGCAGTGGATGCTTCTTTAGACCCAAAGTACAAGCCCCAGCTTCTCAGACTGGGCTGTAAGTCCTGTAACTGATTGTGGCTGTCACAAAACACTGGATAACAGAAAACGGTTATATATGGCTAATAGACACCAGATACTGTGGCCAGAGACCTGCAGGAAACTGACCCTGTGTCCCCTGGGAACATTGCTTTTTATTCATTGCCCATGATCTTAAAAAATTTATTGGGGTTCTGGTGGGTAAATTCTGTGACTCAGCATGAGTGGAGGTCCAAGAACAACTTGCAGGATTTGTTTTTCCCCTTCTTTGTGGGTTAAGGATCAAACTCAGGTTTACCTTGTGAGCCTTCTGAAAGGGCTGGTTCTGTAGAATACAGTCACTGTGCATAAAGAGAGTCAGCTGTGTGGAGGGCAAAGTTTGTAGTGTGGCAACCTGTAGCTGTAGTTCACTGTTGTGAATTTCACAGTGTCTTGAGTAAAAATTGATACCAAGCAGCAGGAGGAGCTTGCTCAGTGGTGGTGCTTTTAGTGTGTTCTGTGTGTGTTTGTGATGGGGGTTTCAGTATGTAGACCAGGCTGTCCTTGAACTCACAGAGCTCTGCCTGCCTCTGCCTCTCCAATTCTGGCATTACAGGTAGACACCACCGTCTCTGCTCACAGTAGACTCGGTGCCTCACATACACAAGGCCCTGGGTTCTGTCCTACCCAGTGCAGTTTTAATTCTCTTCTTTTCTTAGTAGGTGATTTGAAAAGTTACCCTGGCTCTCTGGTAGTTCCTTTTAAGATTTCAGGGGTTTGGGGCCTGGAGAGATGGCTCAGTGGTTAAGAGCCCTGTTTGCTCTTCCAGAGGTCCTGAGTTCAATTCCCAGCAACCACATGGTGGCTCACAACCATCTAGTTGTTATCTAATGCCCTCTTCTGGCACGCAGGTGTACATGCAGACAGAGCAATTATATAAATGAACTAACTACAGGAGTTTTACCAGGATAGTCACATGCGGATTTTAGCCAGTCTTCCCTGGAACTTACCATTAAGTCTGTGAATCAGATCATTTTCCATATCATTGCTTGTTTAGCTAATGTTTCATATTACATCTCAATTGTTATCCCATCCCTTGTATCCTCCCATTCCTCCCTCCCTCCCATTCTCCCCTTACTCCTCTCCCCTATGACTGTGACTGAGGGGGATCTCCTCCTCCTGTATATGCTCGTAGGGTATCAAGTCTTTTCTTGGTAGCCTACTGTCCTTCCTCTAAGTGCCACCAGGCCTCCCCATCCAGTGAACGTGGTCAAATATGGGGCACCAGAGTACATGTGAAAGTCATATCCCACTCTCCACTCAGCTGTGAAGAATGTCCTGTCCATTGGCTAGATCTGGGTCGGGGTTCAAAGTTTACTGCATGTATTGTCCTTGGCTGGTGCCATAGTTTGAGCAGGACCCCTGGGCCCAGATCCACCCATCATAATGTTGTTCTTGTAGGTTTCTAGTACCCTCTGGATCCTTCTATTTCCCCATTCTCCCATACTTCTCTCACATAGAATCCCAATAGGATGTCCTCCCCTCTGTCCTGCTTTCCTGGTAAGTGAAGACTTTCATGGGACATGCCCCTTGGGCTAGTGTCCATCTCTTTTCCCCTTTTATATTGTCTTAGCATTCGGGTTTCTATTGCTGCGATAAGCGCTATGACAAAGGTCACTTGCAGAGTAAAGGGTTTATTTCAGCTTGCAACTCTCATGTCACACTCTTACTACTTCAGGGAAGTGAGGGCAGGAGCTAGGCAGAGGACACAGAGAACACTGCTCCCTGGCTTGCCGAGCCACCTTCTTACAGCACCCCGAAGCACCAGCCCAGGGGGCAACACCCACGATGAGGTAGGCCCTTCAGATCACACACCAATTAAGAAAAGGCCTACAGGCCCACAGGTAGGTTTTTTTCAGAATGACTCCAGCTTCTGTCAAGTTGACAGAACCCAGTAGCGCACACAGCTGATGCTGTGCATCTTCAGGTCACCTGTGGATTTTCTTTTTGACATTCATGTCCACATCAGGTCTGCTCTGTCAGACAGTGCTTTCTGTCTCTTAAAGGTTGTTTGTGAGCGTCTTTGTCTCTGCTACTTAAATGGAAGCTTGAAGATCATTCAAAGAACCAGAAAGGTTTTTTGTTCTGATTTTCCGATTTGGCAACTAACAACACAAATAATATTCTAGCAGCTTTTATTTTAATTTTTTACATTAACTTTTTTGTTTGTTTGGTTGATTTGGTTTTTTGAGACAGAGTTTCTCTGTAGCCCTGGCTGACCTGGACTCACTTTGTAGACCAGGCTGGCCTTCAACTCACAGAGATCCACCTGCCTCTGCCTCCTGAGTGCTGGGACTAAAGGCGTGCACCACCACTGCCCAGCTAACTTTTTTTGTTTTTTGAGATTGATTTCTTTATTTTTTATTTATGTATTTATTTATTGGCTTTTTGAGACAGGGTCTTTCTGTGTTAGCCTTAGCTGATCTGGACTTGCTTTGTAGACCAGGCTGGCCTCGAACTCACAGCGATCTGCCTGCCTCTGCCTCCTGCGTGCTGGGATTAAAGGCGTGCGCCACTACGTCCAGCATTTTTTTAAGATTTATTTATTATGTGTGGTGTTCTGCCTGCCTATACTCCTACACACCAGAAGAGGACACTAGATCTCATTAGAGAAGGTTGTCAGTCACCATATGGTTGCAAGGAATTGAATTCCGGACCTTTGGAAGAACAGATGGTGCTCTCAACCTCTGAGCCATCTCTCCAGCCCCATCAGTTTTTATTTTCTAGCTCCCCCTTGCCTTGATCTTAGTGTTCTGCTTTGCTCCCTCCTGGCCATCTGTCATTCTCTGTTGTGCGGTCAGGGTTCTGCTGCTTCTTTTGTTTTGTTCTGTTTTGTTAAGGTTTTCAAGACAGGGTGTCGCTGTAACAGCCCTGGGTGTCCTAGACTTGCTTTGTAGACCAGCCTGGCTTCAAGCTCACAGAGATCCGCCCACCTCTGCCTCCTGAGTGCTGGGAATGTGCGCAGCCACACCAGGCTAGTTCTGCTTCTCCTTGAGCCTTGTGAGATTGCAAACTTTTATCAAGGCACCAGGAGAAAGTCTCTTTTGCTTTTCCTTCATTGCCTTAGATTCCACACCACTGGTCCCTGTTGTCCTTAAAATTCTGGTGTCTATAGCTCTTCTAGGCCTAGATGGCAGGTCCTGAAAGGCTTCTGAAGAAGGGACAGTTAGCTAAAGGAGAAAGTACAGCACTTCAAAAAGACATTAGACGGGGGTTCACAGATGTTTGCAATCCTGCTTGCAAATGAGGCTGCATCTTGAGAATTAGGGCTCCCTGGAGATTCTGAGAGAGTGTTATTGTAGGAGAAAGAGGGATGGAAGGTCAGGGCAGCATGGGGCTTTGCACTTCCTACTCTCGCTAGTGATCACATCCACAAATGTACTGTGGAAAACTTTACAACTTAGTTATGTACTTGGTTGTGTTTCTCTGTCGGTAGCAGCTGTAGTAACCACTGCTGCTTTATCTCAGGTCCGCACTTTGATGTTAGTGACGTGAGCATTGTCTTGCAGGTGTTGCCTATACAATAATCACCAGGCTAAGGACTGTATCGACTCCTTTGTTACTCACTGTGTTCGGGTAAGAGCTATACTTGGGTTGTTGTGGTACTTTGAAAATTGTGGTACATTCTTTCATGTGCATTTCTCCTGTCTTATCTCTTACTCGTGTGTAATGAACACATTAACATTTCTGTCTACCCTTACTGCTTGAGTGAGTGGCTTTATGGCCTGTACTCTTTGAAGGTTCAGATAATGTCCTACAGCCTGGGAACCAGAAATGGAACAGTATGGCCCCTGGCCAGGAAAGCACTTGTCCCTCATGTGTTTTGTAAATGGACATTCAAACTTCTCTTTTTTATTTTACAAAAAAATAATGTTCCTGTATGTTTACCTTGGTATTGCCCTAATGGAAAGGGTTCTATGTTAATTAAAAATAATAGTTTAAATATGGTTACAAACTTCTGCTTAGAGAAATGAATGACTTGCCAGTCATTCTGTGTTAGAAGTGTAAACTCTGTAATTGTGTGTGCCTCTACAGTATATGCACATGCATTTAAGTAAGATGTAAGAATTTGGCATATTGTTTCTTTCACATTGACAGTTAACAAGTTATCTGTGTGTTACAGCCATTTTGTAGTCTTGTTCAGATCCATGGCCATAACAGGGCTCGACAGAGAGACAAACTTGGTCACATTCTTGAGGAGTTTGCTACCTTGCAAGATGAGGTAAGAGCCAGATGTCATTTTGTAAAATTAAGCAAGTCACAGAATACAGGAGTCGCATGCACTGTAGAAGAGTGCACACCCGTGTCACAGAATTTGGGATTATGAGACAGAAGGATCATTAGCTGAAGGCCATCCTGGGTCACAGGGGATAGTCTCACACTTCAACTTTTGAAAAGCAGCTCTTGAAAGCAATGGTCTAAGGATTAATTTTTCACTTAAAATGTAACAGTTTTACACCGCAGAGAAAGAGTGTTCACGAAGAAATGGAAGAGTGCACTTTATAGACATCTTAAATCATGTCTTTGGTCACCAGATAAACTGTGGCTTGAGTGGAGAACTGTGGCGTCATGGCAAGTTTACTCGACAGCGAGACAGTTTAAATAAAGGTGGCTCAAGCAGCAGCAGTTCCCCTTACTAACACCACAGACCTGAAGTCACAAGTTGAGGCCTGCTTCTGTTGACAGGGCCTGTTTCCTTCGGCTTATTTTTAGCCACTGGGATCACATGGTCATCCTGCCTTGGTCTCAAGAGTAGACCGATAGATAGTACTGCCTGTTTGCAGCATGTACCAGCACCCTGTCTGTATAGGATAACTTGCATTAAAATTCATGTTTATTTTGCAGAGTAACTTGGGTAACTGTTCATTATTACAGGTCAGAACCTTGCAAACCTCACCAGAAGTGCACTTGAAAGGAGGACTTTTGTGTTGTGAGATTTACATTTTGTCACAGTTCTCTCACTATCTAATAATTGACCATAATGTAACACATTATTTTACAGGCAGAGAAGGTTGATGCAGCGCTTCACACTATGCTGTTGAAGCAGGAGCCCCAGAGACAGCATCTGGCCTGTCTAGGAACCTGGGTCCTTTACCATAACCTTCGGATTATGATCCAGTATCTGCTCAGTGGCTTTGAGCTGGAGCTGTACAGCATGCATGAATACTACTACATCTACTGGTGAGGGCTAGTGCAGCTGGAGGGGGTGGGAGAGCCGAGACCTTGCATGCTCTGCAAAGTGTGGGGGTTGGGGTACTCTGTGTGTGTGCACGCGGATGCCATCTCAATTACAGCACATGACTTCCAGGAGCTCGTGGGTTTCCTTGTACCTAGTTGAAGCAGGGTCTCCATGCTGCTGGCCTACAAGCTCCAGGTTACTTTCCTCTCTGTCTGCCATCTCACTGTAAGAGTGATGGGGTTACAGATGTGTGGGTCTGTTTTGACTTTTTAACGTAGGCTCTGGGAATGAGATCAGGTTGTCAGTCTGCCTGAGAGGCTCTTTGACCAGCTGAGCCATCTCACTGGCCCCTGGGATATTTTTTTCCTTTAGTGTATTTTTACTATAGTTGTGTCATAGTTGGTAAAATATTTTGAGAATTAGAGCTAGGTCAAAGCGTACAACTTTAGCATGGTAACATTATACAAATGTACTTCCTGATGTTTGAATACTTCTGTGGAAAGTACTAATAACAGTAAATGTTGGTTTAACATCTTCTGTTTGCAACTGTGGAGAAAAGTGAGTGCAGTTTGCTATGACTTCTGTAGTACCAGGCCACAGGGTGTGTGCACGTGATAGAAGGAGCTTTCATGTGGGACATCATGGCTGCAGAGTCATCATTGGGAGCATAAACTTTGAGGAATCATCTGCAGAGGCCCCTTCATTGGAGAGAAAGATAAAGAATTCTAGAAAGAGGCTCTTGGTGGCTTGGCCATGTAAAAGCTATAAAAAAATAATTACACAAAAAAACAAGTGTTGTTCAGTACAACGATAATCTGAATTATCCTCATCTGTCAAAGAATGGAGACAATTTTAAACACTTTCCTGATGATCAAACGTGTAAATTTGGTAGGTTACACTTTGATGTTATTTAATCTTTCAATTTACAGTTAAATTAATTTAATGTAATCCCGGATGTGAGAGGGAAAGACTTCCCTGCCCCACTCTTGGCATAGCTGTGTTGGGAGCAGCTATTCCGATAGGCCGTTCTGGGCTGTGCAAGCCAAGTGTGAGCACTGACTGCAGCCAGCCCACAGGACGCCTGCTGTAATTCTAATTCTACATACAGAAACTCTAATGGGCTGCTTATTCATTCTACATGGCTTTTGGCATCAGAATTACAGATTAAACTGTAAACTGGAGTGAATTGTGTCCTGATAGTGAACAAACTTTAAGGGTATTTAATTTATATGTATGTAGATAATTATCCAGAAATTTTTTGAAAAACTGTAAAATGTGGCAAGGGAAAGGTCACTTTTATTGTTTGTTCCTTATAAGATCTACTCTTATCAAACTGCAAAGAAAAAAGTGTTCTACAAACTTTAAAGCATTACAAAGCCTTTCCTTGTGGGGTTGACGGCATGTTAGAATATGTGCTTTTGTTAGTCTCTAGGCCATGGCTTCAGTCCCTCTTGTCAGGATGAAAGAATAAAACCTTCCCGTTCTTACTAATGCGTGTGTTGTAAGACTGCCGCATTTAACCATTAACTGATACTTTGTGACTTTAGGTACCTCTCTGAATTCCTGTATGCATGGCTGATGTCAACCCTGAGTCGTGCCGATGGCTCTCAGATGGCAGAGGAAAGGATAATGGAAGAACAGCAGAAAGGCCGTAGCAGCAAAAAAACAAAGAAGAAAAAGAAAGGTGCGGTGGACTGCCTTATTTCGTATTCAGACATGCTCTCAGAGTTAGCCAGGCTGCCTTGAGCCACAGCGCTCTTGCCAGGCTGTGCAGCGTTGGGATCTCAGGTGTGCTCATCATACCTGGCTTTGTGGACTGTGTTTAAACTTGAGAAGTGACGTATACCTCACTTTTGACAGACAAGTGGGTGAAGAGCTCCCGGTGAGCTGAAGCGGCTGTGAGTGGCTGCTGTGCTCCTCTCTCAGCAGTCAGGCACAGACTAGGAGCAAGGACACTGTCTGTCAGTGACGGGTGCTTCTCACTTCTTCCCAGGTCCCTGCACCAGAGGGTCTTAGAGCAGGAGAGCAGATTAGAAAGCAGGAGTCCATCTGCAGCTGTGCTGTCACTGTCGCGTTAGGCTTGGACAGGTAGTCACAGACCCCTGGGAAGCAGGTGTTTGAAGGGGGCTACTATTACTTCTTTCCAGAATTCTCTAGTGCTCATTACGTGAAGAACGCAGTGGCTGAACTTCTCAGCTCAGTTCAGTTTTACTGTTTTTAGATTTTGTCATAAGATGCAATTTACATTAGAGAAGCGAAGTGAAGTTTACATTCAGTGAATAAGCAAGGTGTTGCTTGTTTTTGTTTGTTTGTTTGTTTTTAACTTTTACTCTTCTTATTATATCCTGTCTGGAGTTTTTCCTCCTTTCACTCCTTCTGGTTCCTCCCCCTGACTCTTCCGTTTCGAGGGGGTAGCAGGGAGGTGGGGAGGAGGAGAGCACAAGCGAGCAGAGCATTTTTTAAATTAATTTTTCTTCTACAGTAATGTGGGATGGAAGGGGAAAGAGTATTGAAGAATTTTTTCCCTTCAATTACAGTTCGCCCATTGAGCCGAGAGATCACCATGAGCCAGGTCTATCAGAACATGTGTGCTGGGATGTTCAAGGTGAGTGGTGAAAATCACGTCGTCTTGCAGTCCAGCTGTCGTTCTTACGTAGTGTGCTTAGAATCCCCTCTGCCTTGATCTCACTGAGGTTTACTGTCAGCTGTCCTGCTTCCCGTCTATTTTGATGTTATTCCATTCTACTTGTGTTCCACAAGCAGTTGACACCTTCCTTCGTGATGGGATGGCTCTAGAGTTCCTGGGATTGCAATATGTAGGAGTGGGCTCTAGCATGACTTGTGTAAGCAATAGCAGGCATTTTTTTTGCAGGTTGTGCACATTGTTATTATTATTGTTGTTGTTGTTATTAATTTTATTATTATTATTATTATTTTGGCTTTTCAAGGTTGGGTTTCTCTGTGTAGCTCTGACAGTCCTGGACTCACTTTGTAGACCAGGCTGGCCTTGAACTCACAGTGATCTGCCTGCCTCTACCTCCAGAGTGCTGGGATCAAAGGCGTGTTCCACCACTGCCCAATTGTGGACATTAATTTTTAGGTTGTACTGTCAATTCAGGAAATCTCAAGGTGACTCTCCTGAAGTTACATAAACCAAGAGGGGACATTGGAAAACCTCTGGCCTGTGTGATTATATGGTGCTTGTTCCTTCAGCATCTTTTACCTAAAACCTTAGAACAGCTACAGAAGCCTGACGTGGCGAGGGAGTGTGGGTATGTGTGATGTAGCTGGGACTGGGAAATTTATTATTATTATTATTGTTAATTGTTAAATTAATATATCATTTTGCCCTTTTTCCTTAAACTCCTCCCATGTATCTCCTTTGCTGTCTCTCAAATTCATGGCCTCTTTGTTATATACACACATAATATATACACACACACACACACACACATATATATATATACATACATACACATATGTATATATTCTTAAACATATAACTACAACCTGCTGGTCCATATAATGTTACTTATATGTATATGATTTTAGGGTTGATCACGTGGTATTGGATAACCAATTGGGGGATGGAAATTTTTTTGTATAAATCATGTTATATAAATAAGAAATGGATGAGAAGTCTGTTTTACTCTTCATTTTTATGTTTTTCAGTTTGGTTTGGTTTGGTTTGGTTTTGGTTTTTGAGACAGGGTTTCTCTGTGTAAAAGCCTTGGCTGTTCTGGACTCACTTTGTAGACCAGGCTGACCTCGGGGAACTCTTCCCGAGTGCTGTGATTACAGGCGTGCACCACCACACCTGTCTACATCTTTCTGGGTTCTGAGATGGCTTTTTTTTTTTTTTTTTTTAATCTGTTTTTATGTTCATTGGTGTTTTACCTACATGTATGTCTGTGTGAAGGTGTCAGATCTTGCAGTTACAGACAGTTGAGAGCTGCCATATGGGTGCTGGGTATTAAACTCAGGTCCTTTGGGAAAGCAGTCAGTGCTCTTAATAGCTGAGCCATCTCTCCAGTCTCCTGAAATGACATTTTAAGTATTTAAGTTACTGCCTTTTTTTTTTTTTTTTTTTCACTGTTTGTGCTCTCATTCTCTTCTCCTTTAGACAATGGTAGCGTTTGACATGGATGGCAAGGTGCGTAAGCCCAAGTTTGAGCTTGATAGTGAACAAGTTCGGTATGAGCACAGGTTTGCGCCATTCAGCAGTGTGATGACACCGCCACCAGTGCACTACCTGCAGTTCAAGGTGAGCTTGCTGGGTGAGGTCAGAGCAAAGTCTTAAGCCGCACGCCATGCTAAAGAAGGGATCGTGTTTGTACCAACCCATCCTGTGGGATAAATGCTAAAAATAACATTCTTAAATGATATACAAGGCATTTGGCCTTGTTGGATGTGCTAATCACATGACCAGTTTATATTTAAGTCATTAGATTAATTGAGATATGGCATACGCAGGTTAAGAACTGCATAACAGCCAGGTATGTCACATGCCTTTAATCATAGCACTCAGGAGGCAGAGGCAGGCAGGCAGATCTCTTAGTTCAAGGCCAACCTGGTCTACAAAACAAGACCAGGATAGCCAGTATTGCACAGAGAAATCTTTTCTAGGAACAAAAAAAACAAAAACTGCATATCACATGCATACAGACTCAGATGTGCTCAGCCTTTGCTTCAGAGTCTGTATGGATGGGTAGTCAGTTAAAGATTTACATTACGTGTATTGTGATAGTCTCTTCTATTCTTAGGAAATGTCTGACCTCAATAAGTACAGCCCTCCTCCTCAGTCTCCAGAGCTGTATGTGGCAGCTAGTAAGCACTTCCAGCAGGCAAAGATGATCCTCGAAAACATCCCCAACCCAGACTGTGAGGTAAGAGTGGGCTCACGGTACTCCAGGGGACACACTTGGCAGAAAGCATGCATCCTGCCACTAGGAGGATGTAAATTATTATAGTGAGTCAGCTGGACCGTACTGTCTTGTTTTTGCAGCAGTTTCAGGTAAGTCTGCCAATTTAACCATTTTTAAGTCTCACTGTCTAGTCCAGGCTGGTCTACTCTGTGCAAGTGGTTTTGGCAGTATCTGTCAGAAACAACCAGTGCTGGGCTCAGATGGAGTGTGCTTTCCTGTCCCACAAAGCCTGGGGTCGCTCCCTAGTACTACAAATATATTAATAGAGGAAATCCCCTTTCAGATACATGTGTGTACAGAAAGTGATGAGTATAGGTGAGTATTGAGCATAGCAGTACAGCTGCCATCCAGTCACCGACAAGGTCAAGGATAGCAAGGGCTGGGAGAGTCTGAGGAATGCACTGCCAGTTCTGTGGACATTGTGCACAATCACTGATGGCTCCTCCGCCTCTGAGGGGACACTGAATGGCCTTGGAGAAAAGAGCAGGAAGGAGCCGGAAAAGTCTTATTCTAATTGGGCATGATGGCAGAGGCAGAAAGATTCTCTGAGTTTAAGGCCAGCCAGCATTACATAGTTAGACTTTGTCTCAAAATGAAAAAATACAGCAGGGTAGCACATACCTTACATAATCCCAGCACTTGAAGAGACAGAGGCAGGTAGATTACTGTGAGTTCAAGGCCAGCTTGGTCTGCAAAGTGATTCCAGGACAGCCAGGGCTACACGGAGAAATCCTGTCTCAAAAAAAGGGGGGGGGGGATATATTTTTTTTCAGCTAATAAAAACGGTAGTTATAAAAACCTGAGGGATATTCAGTAGTAGAAAAAATTATTTTATTCAGTGGAAATTTTATTCATTTATTCAAAGACTTGCCAAGCACCTACAATATCCTCAGCAGAAAATAGCTGTATGAGATCAGCGGCGGGGTCATACTGTGTACTGTAGAGTGTAGAACCGAGGAAATGGGGAGAGGGAACCCGAGTTTTCTTCTGCTTGGTTAACCTGAGGGTCGTGAGCATGCTATGAGGTGCATCTCTAACCATTTAAAATCACTATGTTAGTGCTCTAGAGGTCACATATGTCCAAGGGCAGAGGGCACCCACATGCACAACAGTGCAGAGCAGACCTGTCCTGGAGGGTTTGAAGAGCAGCAGTGGGGGAAGCACAGGAGGTGCTGTTGGAGTTTGCGTACACATGGATAGAAGGAACACTGGTGCTCTGCTGCAGCAGAAGTGGGAGGCAGGAAGTAGGCAGCAGTAATACCTTCTCTTCGGATCTGAAATCCTCTGGGTTGACTAATGGGTTAGAGGTGGGAAGAGTCAGAAATGACCTGAAAGGTTTTGGCCTGAGCAGCTCAATGATTGGTTTGCATGAGGAAGATTACTGTGGCTTCTGACATATCAAATTAGTACTTTTTTTTTTTTTTTTTTTTGAGACAAAGTCTCATCCTGTAGTTCAGACTGGCCGGGAACCTGTGGCAGGCCTTTTGCTCAGCCTTTCAGGTGCTGAACTTCAGGTCTGACCTTCTGCATCTACCTTTTCTTTCTTTCAGGTTTTTTTGTTTGTTTGTTTGTTTTGGTTTTTGTTTCTTTGTAGCCTTGGCTGTCCTGGACCTGCTTTGTAGACTAGGCTGGCCTTGAACTCACAGTGATCCACCTGTCTATCAGATGCTTAGGTGTAGCTTCTGCCTCAAGGCAGGAGGACTGAGAACCCATCCTGCCCTTAAGTGTTTGCAGACAGTGGTCAATAGTGCATCAGTGGGGACTTGGTACCTAAGAGCAATCTAGCAACATTATGAGTCATGTGTTCAGGAAACTGTTTAGACTAGTGATTGTCAGAAATAACACTTAATACTCCAAGGGCACTCACTAACTGCCAGGAGTGTTTCTAAGCTTTAAGCAGCGATGCTCTCTGAAGAGGGTGTGCTCTGATAAGTGCAGAGCTGGGCCGTTTGCTGTCTGTGGAACCACAGTTGTAATGTATAGCATGAAGTGTGCAGCACGTGACTGCGTGCCTTCACTCAGTCCTCAAAGCTGTTATGAGGCTGGACAAAGTCTTCACCTTCATTCTAAGAGGATGAATTGAGAGACTTGCTGATGAGAGAATGTGGCTATGCGTGGTGAAGCTGGGGTGTTGTTCTGTGGTCAAATACCACTTGCTGTCTCTGCAGGGCCTGCAGGCTCGTGGGTGGGTAGGAGGTGGTGTTAAACAAGCAGGTATCTGTGCGTGCCTGTTGCACAGCACCAGCACTCGATTGCACAGATGCTGAGCTTCATGCTGTGATGCTGCGTGCTCTTCTGTTTTAGGTCAGTAGAATCTTAAAAGTTGCCAAGCCCAACTTCGTGGTTATGAAGCTCTTAGCAGGAGGACACAAAAAAGAGTCGAAGGTGAGTGTGAGGCTGGGAAAGTGAGTGCACAGCTCAGAGTCACCACTGCTGAAGCAGCATCCTAGAAGAGGTTTCCTCAGGACATTTTGAGACTTGGAATTTCTACTCTTTTTTTTCTCCTGCTCCCATTATAAATCACTGTCTAATTCAGAGCAGTGAAGAAATTATGGACCAAGCTGGGCGTGGCGTGGTGGTACACACCTTTAATCCCAGCACTTTGGAGGCAGAGTCAGGCAGATCTCTACAAGTTCGAGGCCATCCTGGTCTAACAAAGCGAGTTCCAGGACAGCCAAGGCTGTTACACAGAGAAACCCTGTCTCAAAAAGGAAGGAAGGAAAGAAGGAAGAAACTGGAATGTCAAGAGCTCAGAAATAGGAAATCGCAAGGTCAGGGTCACTGCCAACCCAGGCTGACCTGAGTGTGATAACTGGAGCATATACACAACAGAAGGAGAGCCCAAACTCCCAGACACTCACCCACACACAAAATAAGTGGAATGAACTATTTTAAGGGAAAGAAAAAGTGTAAAACAGATTTTGGGGGAGAAGTATTCAAATGCCCCTGATACAGGAAGTTAGGTGCTTTAGTGGTATCTTAGGGTTTGCTGCTGTGAAGTGACACCATGACCGTGGTGACCCTCATAAAGAAAACACTGAATCAGGCTGGCTTACAGTTTGAAGGTAAGCCCATTTTTGTCATGAGGCTGTGGGCGCCAAACCTGTTGAAGCCACCACAGTAGTTAGAAGCTGTGTGTACAGGTGTGCCTGCAGATAAGCAGCGGCCATTTCATTCCAGGGTATGTGATAAGACTTGGGCATATCCTCACAGTGGGTGCATTCTTACTCAGTCTGCGTTAGTGCCTGAAACAGGGCTCGCTGAAGCTGGAGCCCACAACTCAAACTCAGCAGGGCCCAAAGATCTCCCTGTCTCCACCCCCAGCACTAGAGTTGTAGGCGTGTGCTGTCATGCTCAGCTTGTTATGTCAGACCCTTACCAACTGAGCCATCTTGCCAGCTCCAAAGACTTTTAAAAACATTGGTAAGATGTGGCATTTTGAAGAAACAGCTGGCCTGGATGTTTTCTGGTGGCCTTAGTGAAGGACAGGCTGCTCTCTTGTTCCCTTCCCTCTGACTTCTGCATTTCTCCTGCACTGCCCGCTTCTGAGCACATGCATGTATTTATTGGCTTTCTGGCTTTCGTCGTAGGTTCCTCCTGAATTTGATTTCTCTGTTCACAAATACTTTCCTGTTGTGAAACTGGTGTGAAAGAGATTGCAAAGATGACACCGTGCCTGCGCTAGATGATGCAGCAGTCTGCCACATGCCATGACATAAAGTGGATTTCTTGGAGGAAGACTTTGAGTTTAACACCCTTACCTGGCGAGAAAGAAAACTGCTGTTTTAAAGTGGTTTATTATACTCCATGGGTGTACTGGGCTAGAATGGTGAATGTTACGTGGTTTTATTACAGACTTAATTGTAAAACATTTTTTAATGAATGATTTGAGTGAAATAGTGTTTGTAAAGGCTAATAAATTTCTTCACAAAAAAAATGTCACTGATGGTGTGTAGGGTTGTGCTGTTGCACGAAGAACCAGCGTCTAAGTGTGTGCCGCTGTCGGAGCAAGCGGTGCCAGAGTTGTCCATGCTGGCCATGAGGTTAGCCTGGACAGCATGAGACCTTATTTTAAACACCACCACCACCCTGAAAACTTTTGTGACCAAGTTTCAAAACATGAGATTTATTAAGGATTTAGCTTCTGGTAAGATTAAAATTTGATTTTGAGGGGAAGAGATCACTAAAGTACATGAGGATTGTGACGATGTGACACCGACTGTAAGGATCTGTGTTCATGCCGTTTAGGAAGAAACCACATCACACTGCAATGTCTGCTGCTGGACTCTTGAGTCTTGTTTGAACTTGGATACCTTTGCTCCAGGCAAAGCCTCAAAGTGCACTGAAGTGCAGGTTTGTTCTTGTTCTTCCTTGTCTTGCGGCTCATTCCTCTGCTGTTCTTCTCACTTTGGTGCTATGACAACTGGCTAAGCCTGTGGCATTCCCTTTGTGCTTTGTAGGGGCAGGAGCTGCTTTAGCCGGATGAGCTACCCTGAAGCTTAACCTGGCTGTGGTTTTTGACCTGTGACTCGTGGCAGTTGGTTATGGCAGAGACAATCCTGAGCCCTCAGTGTCCTGACTCTAATGTGACAGGTTTGGTGATGTCCAGCAGCCTCTAGTGCTGCTTTCCATTTAGCCAGCATTGTCAGCTTCTGGGTCAGATACAACACAGGCAGTTTGTCTAAAATTAAAGAGACAACCTCAAACCCTGTGAACTGTATCACCCTTCAGGGTGTCACTAAAAGGAGTCCTCAGTGTACAGTCAACCTACAATGATCTGAATCAAGAACTAACTACAGGCAGACCCAACGTCATTATCATCAAGGAGCTACCAGTCTTTCAAAGCTAACATTCACCTGGTGGGTTCTTCAAACAGCATAAACCCTAAGGGGGAAAAAAAGCAGCTACTGTGTTTTTCTTGCTTTTGTAGGTACACCTAGTATGTAACCTGGGTATCCTCCAGCAGCCAATCCCTTTGTTTCCTGGACTACTTTGACCACACAGGCCCAGTAGTCTGGGCCTCTGTCTTCCTAATCCAGCCACTGCCTTTCTTGGTGAGGTGCAGTGACTTACTAAGAATGTCACTGCCTGCTCAAAAAGCAAAGCAGAGACCATAGGTGCTCACACTGTGAATAGCTTAGTAGTGTTCTGTACATCAAAACAATAACAAGGATTTTTAAAACCAATCATCTTTTTTTTTTTTTTTAAACCTTCCCTCACAGTTGACTTATGGTTTGAGACAGGGTCTGTCCTGCTGATCCTGGCTTGGAATGAATTCACTTTGTAGCTCTAGCTGGCCCAGAATTTGTGACAGTCTTCCTTCCCAAGCCTTCTGAGGCCTAGAGGAAGCCAGGTGCAGTGGCTATCTTTTAATTAATTGTGTTGAGGCTTATCTAGATCAGACTAGAGGCATTCATGCTGTGAAAGCACTAGGCCATTGCTGGTGGATCAAATCTGTGCAGATGGTGAGCTGCTCAGTGCCAGCCCTGTCACACAGACACTGCAGCAGCAGGGTGACGTGCTGCTGGCCACAGGACCACCTCAGTTCTCTCATTGGTGCTGATCTGCTCAAGAAATACCTGTCAATCAAGAGAGCCTGACCAATTTTGATACCCTTTGTAGAGACTTTAGAAGTACCCCCAAACTGAGATGGTCCCACTTTTTCCCTTGCTAAAATGTCCTGATTAAACCCCACAATAATCATCGGCCAGCTACATTTACTCCATCGCTGGTGAATCGCAGGACTTCTGTTCAGGCCTGCTGAGGAATGTGGACTTCTGGTTGATGAAGAATGTGACTTGGCTTCTCATTCCCATCGGGTACATTTATTACGCCTCTCTTGTGGTATTCAACATTAAGAACTAAAAATGAAAAATAATATTACAATATTAAGTTCTTTGGGGAAATAGCCTGGGCAGGTCTCACTTCATATCAGTTTCTAGAATTGTCATAGAACTTCACCTTCCACGGCAGCACTGTAGCAAAAGACCATGTGCACAGCCAACAGTACACCACAGAAAAAGCCGAAGGCCCTGGAAATACCACCTGTGCTGTATGACCAACCCCCCCTTGCAAGGGCAGCACTGAGAGCACACTCTCCTTTCCAGAGCCACCCCACCTGCAGCTGCTGCCGGGCTGCTGCTGTGAAATCTGGGAGCTCTATTGTGGTCAACCCTGCAGTACTGAGACTTAGACTTGAGGCTAATGTCTTCTTCAACTTATATCCCCCGGGGCAAGCAAGGTCTTTGTTTTGCTTTGCTTTGTTTTTGTTTTTAGAGACAGGGTTTCTCTGTGTAGCCCTGGCATTCCTGGAATTCACTCTGTAGACCAGGCTGGCCTCGAACTCACAGAGATTCACCTGCCTCTGCCTCCGGAGTGCTGGGATTGCAGGTGTGAGCCGCCACATCCTGCTGCAAGCAAGGTCTTAGGCTGTTTGCTTTCTCCTTTCGCTTTGTGTCCTCACTCAGCTGACAGCTTTGCACAAGAGCTGAGTGCTTTCCCCACTTAGTGTAAAGAACAAAAGGTCAAGGTTTTCACTGCAAAGCGAGATACCTAGCCAGATACTCAACTATAGGGCTGTACACTAGAGCCTGAAGACTAGTTAAGTCAGTATGTACACAAAAGAAAGATGGAGACACCTTATATTTGCTTAGTATTTCTAATGTGTCATCCCTATATCTCAAAAATATTACCTATAGCGCCCAAATATCATTTAAAAGTTTACTGCTTTTTCTAAAAACTAAACTAAAACAAGTTGACATGCTGGATAAACAGAATTCTAATATACTGTTAAAGAAGACATCCAAAGTGAAGGACTGTCTCCCAAACTAAGCCAGTACACTTGAAAAAACAATGATCAAGAGTATTTGAATGAGCCCTGCACTATAGCACATGCTCTTAATCTCAGCACTCGCTCGGCAGGCAGAGGCAGGCAATCTCTAAACTTGAGGCCAGCCTTGTCTACAGAATGAATTCCAGTATAGCCAGGCCTGCACTGACAAACTTCATCTCAGAATACCAGAAGAATGATAAGAAATGACTCCAAGTTACAGACGTTGAACAGGCAGGGCATCAGCCTAGATGAGGACGACAGTAGTTGGACTATAGTTTGAGCAAATCTACTCAAGAAACTATATCAACATTTCCTTATGTGCACAATTGGACTATGCTTAATAGGGTGATGTGGGGGAGGGTACATGGGGATTCCTTTTGCTATGTTTAAGATTTAAAAAGATACGTCTGTGTAGATGGGTGCATATGAATGCAGGTGCCCACAGGAGCCAGAGGATCCCCTGAAGCTGGAGTTACAGGTGGTCATGGGTCCCCACCTTATGTGAGCCCTGGGAATTGAACTACTTAGCCATCACCCCAGTCCTGAAATCTTAATTGTTTATAAATGCATTAAGAATTGTGGATGAGGTAGCACACAGAAAGTAGCTTTCAGTCCAAGACTGAGGTTGAGTAGTACTCAGGGAGTAATGAAAAAGCAAAGCTGCACTGAGGATTTATGTTGAAGATACTGGATTTCCCCTACATTTCCAAAGGGAGGTGGGATTGAGGTTAGGGCTAATCAGATAGCTCCGTGCCTGCCACTAAACCTGGAAAGGAAATTTGATCCCTAGAACAGACATGGTGGAAGATGAGAACTAACTCTTAAAAATTGTCCTTTGACTTCCATACAAGTACAATGTCATGCATGTCCCTACACAAGTAAGTGTAATTTAAAAAGCCAAAAACAGCAAAAGTTTTATGTGCTTGGGGACTCAAGCACATAAAACTGAAATTCAAAGCCACCTGCCACCCTCACCCCCAGTTTTAAGATAACTGGGGGAAAAATGGCACAACACAACAGGACACGGTAAGCTGCACTCTTACAGTACATAATGCTTTGTGTTATCAAAGAGACTAAAGAGCGCATCAAGAAGTTAGGCATTACATAGTGCCCAGAAGACACTGATGCAGTGGGCTGGACTCCCTCACATACCCCATGACTGAAGCTCACAAAAACTAGTGCTCAGCCCTGATGCACCATAGGATGTGAGGAAGCAAAAAACTAAACCTGCAGAAAACTCAGGTGACAGAGTAGACGGCATAAAATCAATCCACAAAGAAATGTGTAGATGGTCACGCACTGAGTGCATTTCATGTGGCCCAGAAAGGCAGAGTGCTGCTGGCCTGCGCTCAGAGTCAGTCAGAAAGGAGCCTTGTCAAGGGCGCGGTGTGTGAACTCCAGAGGCATAACAACACAGCAGAAAACTGGTTCAGAGGCGATTGACAGGAAATCCAATGATGTGGAGTAACTTGGGGGTGCCCTGGCCCTAACTCACTGAAAGCAACCCTTTGATTTCTGGGGCATCTCTGTTCCCACCCTGCTTACCACTTTCTAGGCCTTCTAAAGAAAACAGTCTCCTTGAACAGATAGCTACTAACAGTGTTATTATCAATATTATTTAAAGAAAAGGTGAGAGGTGACAACTTGACGTACCATTTATATGTCTATCATTCCCTGCAAGAGCTGCCTGCTTGTCTCGCTCCGATTCTGCTTCGTTTTCATCCAGGCTGTATTCATCCTGCAGTTTCTGCTGGCTTCCTCCTGTAAAGGCAGCACACCAGTCACCATGGAACACCAGCACCGATCCTGGCTGCTACCCGACCGGTACCTCAGAAAACAGCCTGACTCATGCATTTGCTCGCAGTACAAATGCCATGGAGAGTACTCACAAATGTGCCCCTTCAACACTGAGTCTATAAAATTCCACTCCGGTGGTTGAACCCTAACACACAAAAATGTTGTGGGTTGGATATTGCACTCTAGAGGGCTTCTGTATTCTAGCTAGTTCCCAGATAATCACGACAGAGACCTTCGAGTTATGAAAGTTTTAAAGCACAGTAACTGGGCAGATGTCAGCCCTCTTTGCTCTGTTGCTATTTCCCAGCTAAACACCCCACATTACTTGCTCTAATTCTGTCTGGGCTGCTTCTGCTCTATGGGACCAGCCCTCAGGGCCATGTGCTCATGGTCCATACTGCTGCCCCTTAGCAACTTCCTTAGCTTCCTCTCCTCCTCCCAGCTTCCCCCTCCCCTGTTCCCACCCCTACCCTCCAAGTCCACAAACCTAAGCTCCTCCTACTTCTCTTCTGCCCAGTCACTGCCTTCATAAACTTTATTAACCAATTAACAAGCTTTACACTGTATGTAAGAGTGTTACTACCAGATCTTAGGGGCCAGTAATGAGCACTGGAATGCACAATAACAGACCAACCCCCAACACAAAGAAGAAAAAAGTTCTAGATAAGAAGCCATAATTCAGCCAGGCATGGTAGCCTTTAATCCCAGCACTTGGGAGGCAGAGGCATCAGGTCTCTGTAAGTTCGAGACCAGCCTGGTCTACAAAGTGAGTCCGAGACAGCCAGGACTACAAGAGAACCCTGTCTGAAAAAAACAAAACAAAAAAGCTACCATCCAGTCTGAAAATGGAGAAACTAAATGTCTTCTTGAGAAAGGCAGTCAACAAGATGTTTGAGGAAATGATAGGTTAACGGTAGGAAATGGCAGGCAGTGGCTTCTCAGTTGACTACTGTGAGTCTCCATTTCATATACAGAATTAGACAATTCACACTATTTGCCCTGGAGGGGAAAAGCAACCAGGAAAAAAAGTCACACAGATTGCAGACAAGAGACCACATGACTCTCCCTAATATCTGAAGTGTGTGTGTGCATGGGGAGGCACAGCAGCCCTTCTTAAAAAGGAATGCCTGGAAGATGTGCTCTTTGCTTTCACTCTGGCGGAAGCAGTCTCTGGCCTAGTTCTGCACCCATTTACCCTCCAAATGAGACCATTGCTAAAGCATGTGGAAGCAGGAACAGCACACAGGCCACATTTCATGTCCAGCAGTTAGACACTTGTGTGTCACCAGAGTGGGCCCCTCCTTCCCCTCTACAGCATCTTGTGTGGGTGAGGAGCAGGGCTCTGAGCAGTGACACTCAACAAGAGGCTGGTAAAATGCACCCTTAACCAGAACAACAGACAAAGAATTAGACAGGTTCTTCATTTTGGCCAAGAGCACAGACAGGTGTCATCAAGAGTGCTCCTGGCTCCAAGAGATGTAAAGTTCCCACATCTTTAAAGCAACAGTATATACCCAAGATACTTAGTTGAACCAAGATTCCATTCTTTAAAGAGAAAAAAAAAAAGGGATTCATGTGTTCATGTGTCACTGTCCTTAGATGCATTCACATCCACCATTCCCTGAGTTCTTCAACACATGAGCAGGTAGAGATAGATAGATGGCTCACCTGCCAGGAGGCAGCATTTCATCTGCCACACACTGGTCTGGAGGCGTCACACACCTGCAAAGTTGCACTGACAGTATTGTTTCTGAAAATTAAAATGTCTTGTACTACCCTTCGTCTTTCCCTCTTGATAATTAACAAGGAACACAAAGTAGACGAGTCACAAAGGCCATTTGGTGAAATTCAAGATGTGTCCAAGGCTGAGAAGATGGAGAAAGGCAAGTGCCTCGCAGGAAGCCGGAGAGCCCAAGAGCCACCCACCTTTCTCAGCAGCATGCTGCTCTTCCTGCCCATCCCTGATGACAAGCTGCTCCCGCTCAGGGTACTCAGAATCCTCCTCAGGCCTGGCCAAACGGGCAGCTGGCACCTGTGTGTTTGGATCAGGTTTCCCAGCTCCCACAGGTATGCCATCCACAGCCGCCTGTTCTTGGACTGGTGCCTTTGGCGGTCGCAGACCGTGCTCCTCGCTGACAATTGGAATCTCATTGTTCTCAACTGTGCACAGAAGAGCATAGATATTATTGCAAGTGTATTCTTTGGGTTTTTGTTTTTTGGTTTGTTTTTTTTTTGTGTGTGTGTGTGCTTTGGTTTGGGTTTTTGTTTTGCTTTTTTGTTTTGTTTTGTTTTGTTTTAACACAGAGTTTCTCTGTGTAGGCCAGGAACTCACTTTGTACACCAGGCTGGCCTCAAACTCAAAGATCCTCCTGCTTTGTTTGGCCTTTAGAGTGAGTCCTAGGATTAAAGGTATGCACCACCATGCCCAGCTGCAAGAACATTTTTTTGTTTTTGTTTTTTTTCGAGACAGGGTTTCTCTGTGTAGCCTTGGCTGTCCTGGACATTGTACACCAGGATGGCCTTGAACTCACCTGCCTCTGCTTCCTGAGTGCTGGGATTAAAGGCATGCACCACCACTGTCTGGCGCTGCAAGAGCATTTTAACTAAGACAAAAATAAGATGTGACTGAGCATGGAGTACACACCTGTCTATCATCTTATCGCTCAGGTAGCAGAAGCAGGAAGATCGGGACATCACAGGCCAGCTTTGACTATAGACAGTTTGAGGCCAGCCTGGGAGACTCTTGCCTCAGACAAAACACAAGTAAAAAATTTAACTACAGAGCATGCCTATAATCCAGGGTTTAGAGATGAAGGCAACAAAAGTCAATTCAAGGCCTTGGGCAGCCTTGAGGCCACACAAGAGGCTAGCCCAATTTGAGGCCAGCCTCGGCTGCACAAGATCTTATCTCCAGCCGGGCGTGGTGGCACACGCCTTTAATCCCTGCAGTCGGGAGGCAGAGGCAGGTGGATCGCTGTGAGTTCAAGGCTAGCCTGGTCTACAAAGTGAGTCTAGGACAGCCAAGGCTAACACAGAGAGACCCTGTCTATTTCGAAAAAGAAACACAAAGAAGTGTCCACACTGGATTCCTAGAGTACTGACTGGGGTGAGTTACACACATCAGAACATCTGGGAGCGTGTGGGTTTCTGACCTCTGCTACAGACCACAGGCTTCCGTGCTGAGGCTCCTTATCAGGTTCAACAACAGAAAAGAGCCCAGCACTCAGCAGAGGCAGGTGGATTTCCATGAGTTTAGGCAGCTTGATCTACATAGAGTATTTTAGGACCACCAGAGAGATCCTGTCTCAGAACCCAACAAACAAACAAGCCAGGAAATAACATGGATTTGGGGATCCTGACACCCTGAAGGCAGAGTGCTGGATTCTCAGGGTCACTGGGAGGCCAGGCACACCGGCCACCCAGGGCGGTCTCTGCCCTTCAGTCCCACAACCCTCTCTACCCGCACTTCCACAGCTGCCAGGGACCTCAGCACTCACATGACAAGGACCAGGTGTTAGTAGGAGTAGAAGTCTGTGGCCCCTGTTCCAGGCCCCAAGAGAAAGGGCCGCCAGCCAGTCCCACCAAGCCACACTCTGCCCTCAGTGTCTGTACTGCCTGAGACTATATGCTGCTACTTGCTTTTGGAGGACATAAGCCAATGTCCCCACTTACCATTGTGCTCCTGTGGCTTCAAACCCCACACCTCCGAGCCGGGGGCTGGGATCTGGGACCTGTTTCTGGGCGCATCCCCTTCACCTTGTGGCATCTTTGGTGGGTCTGCTTCTTGAAGCTTGGCCTGAGGCTTGAGAGCCTGGAGTTGAAACAAGCACAGGACTACAAGAGTAGTTCATGGGAACCTTCATTACATCTAGGTAAGAACATTTTGTTTTTGGTATGACCTCCTAAACCCTAACACCACCATCTCCCCAGGCATGCCCTGTCACGTGGCATGCATCAGTAGACTCTAGAAAACACAATCGGAAATAAACAAGGGGAAAGTAACTCTCAGCAAACCCATTTCCTTGACCGAGCAGCACTTAGCCCAGTACTGACACGCCCACCCTGCCCAGGCCACCTGGGACCTTACATGACTGACATCACACAACACAGTCTCCCATCACGTGGAATGGAACACACACACATATATGGAAATTATCCAGATGACTGGACAGAGATGTCCATTTCCTTTGGTTATTCTCAGAAGCTAACTAAGGTGCGGGAAGGGAACTGCCCGACTTCAGTGCATTTCTGCCATTTGTTCCATCTCATGCGTGATTGAGAAACAGGCCATAATCCAAAGCACAGGCAATACCTTCTTCTAGCCCTAAAGAAACACATCTCCCCTCTGTCACATCTTACCAACAGGGATACGTGGCCTACTTATAACAGTTCCTCTTACCCAGTATATCCTGTCCCATGGCCAAGAAAAAGTAGAAGACGTCGTGTGAGACAAAAACCAATCTGAAGACTGAGGAAACATCAGAACCAGCCACACAGTGATACTAGATTTACCAGGCCATGGATTTGGAACAGAGAGCCCCAGTGGGTAAACATGAAAAACAGACAGTGAGGCAGAGACAGAAACTTCAAGGGAAAAAGAAATACTGAGATAAAAAATTCTAGAGGGTGATACAGCTGTTTGGGGGTCACCTACCCTCCTGTAGTGTAACCCCTCAACCATGCTCTGGAAGGAAGCACAATAAACCGATTGTTCAGGGAAAAAAAAATCTCTGTACATAGTAGGGCGTGGTGGCACATACCTGTAATCCCAGGACTCAGGGAAGCAGAGGCAAAACTATTACTGTGAGTTCAAGGCCAGCCTGGTCTACAAAGCAAGTTCAGGACAGCCAAGGCTACACAGAGAAACCTTCTCAAAATAAAAACAACAAAAAAATTCTGTACATAAATGAAATTTCTGGTGGGCTCATGTGTGAGCTAGCTATGGATAGGGGACAATTTTCCAAGTTTAGAGATACAACATATCCTATGACAGTGAAAAACAAAGAGAACAAAATATGAAAACAATGGATCAAAATCCCAAGAACTGTGGGACAACTACAGATTAGACCCCGTATGGCAACCCTAGAGTCTTCATGTCGAGGGTAGGAGGTCGGCCATATAGCAGCCCTCGTCTTCAGACAACTTCAGAATGTCACACACATAGGTAATGACCAGACAAGTCTTAATGATAAGACAATACATCAAGAAACATCTAGATAATCAAGATTTTAGAACTAAAAACAAAAAACAAAATTCCTCCAAATTCATGTCAAACCCCAAGCCATAGATTGAAGAAGTTCAGCGATGACCAAGGAGGATCATTTCAACTACAGGAAAATCAACATTTCCGGGAAAGAGCCAAAGGAGAATTATCTGCCTCATGGGACAGTCGCCAGGAAAGGCTAAGACTCTATCTTAGCAAAGTTAAACTAGGAGCTATGCCATGTCTGCGCTTCCATTACAGTAGAGTTAATGGGAAATCAGAGGTAGAAAAATAGTGAGTCAGTCCCGAAATGGGTGGAGATTAAGACACATACGTTTAAATAACACATGGGTTAAATTAAGTCTCAAATTTAAAGATAATTTGGTCACACTTTTAATACCAGCAGTTGGGAGGAAGAGGCAAGAGCATCTCTGTGGGTTTGAGGCCAGCCTGGACAGATAGAACTAAATAGTGAGACTGTCTCAAAAATAAAAAAAGATATATTCTGGAATGTATAGGCTGCAGTAAAAGCAATGCTTTTAAAAACATATTTGTGGCATTGAATGTATACACCAGAAAGGAAGGTCTATATTCAAGAATGAAGATTCTACCTTCAGAAGCCATGGAACAAATTAGCAAATTAAATCCAAAGTAAGTGGAAGAAAAGATATATGAATTGGCTCATAAATTAGTTAAAATTGGCCCCGCAGTGGTGGCACACGCCTTTAATCCCAGCACTCAGGAGGCAGAGGCAGGTGGATTGCTGTGAGTTCGAAGCCAGCCTGGTCTGCAAAGCGAGTCCAGGACAGCCAAGGCTATACAGAGAAACCCTGTCTCCAAAAAAAATAAATAAATAAATAAAATAATAATTATAATAATAATAAAATAAAAAATTTAAAATGAAAAACGTCAACAAAAAATAAATGAGAGCAAAAACACATCCTTTGAAAAGGTAACGCTCTAATATCAGAAGAAAGACAGTATTCCTGTGCACTGGACACCTCCCAGGCTAATCCTGGCCCCAGTGCTTAATGTCTTGACCTCAGTGTGCTCTGGGGCTCTGGACTTTAAAGGACCAAGCTCTGAGCTTGGGGGCCAGTACACACGGCTGGTCTAGGTGTCCTGGCACCAGGCTTTGCTCTGGTGTACCACAAGGAGGTAAACCCACAGGGAGGACAGAGACGTTGTCAGCAGGACAAAATGCTGAGGAGAGGAGGGTATACCTCCTGGAAGCCTGGGCCAGAACAGACCCCAATTACCTGCTGATGCTCGGTACTTTCAGCCACACCTCTGGAAACTAAGGCTTCATTTTTCTTTCTGGTGACCTCTTTTATCCGCTCCTCACACTGCTCCTTCACCTCTTTCATCTGGTTGATACACTGGCTCCTGGTGAAGACAAACGGAAGGATGTGTGGATGTCCTGAGTAATCCCTGCTGTATCCTACATCCCACAGTCCACTGTGGCAAGAGACAAAACAGCCCTTCCCTACCCTGAACATAGATGAAAGGGGAACTTGCAAGGGCAAGTGTCTGTCTGCCGGTATTAGATACAGAAGACACCTGCACGGAACCACACTTTAGACTTGTTACATAGCTTTAAAAACCACGCACGCACGCACACACACACGCACATCTTCATCCATGAGCTCCTTGGACCAGACCTGTGGTTATCTTGATGAGACGGCTCAGGGGGTGGGGTGATAGGGTGCGGCACATTTCAGGATGGGAGCTGAAATACTCAGCTCCACCTCCTCTAAGTGAATGGGTCTGGAGTTGGAGTTCAGTCATGTGGTTGATGATGTCATCAATCATGCCTACAGAACAAAGCCAGCTACCACCTCTGAACCTTGAGCTTTGGCAGCTTCTGGGCTGGTAAAAATAGAGGCACCAGAAGGGTGCCTGACTTCATGGCAAGTTGGGAGTTGGTCTGGTGCTATGCATTCTAATGCTAATCACTGGCCCCCAAGATCTGGTTACCACCCAGATGCATTCTCAGGTACACCTGTCCTTGTGTAAACTCTGCTCTCCTCCATTCAAAGAATTGGTTAATAAGTAGTAAGCAGAGTCCTCAGTTCTGTGAGCTGCTCTGGAGAATTATCAAGGAGTGTGGCAGGTAGCCCCGAGTTTGTAAACCATCCAGTGTGTGGCTAGGGAACACCCAGGGCCTGTGACTGGCCTGTGGAGCAGTCTTAGGAGCATATCTGTGGGGTGTGGTTGAACTCTGGGCAGCCTGAAGACTGATAGGAGGACACAGAGCTGTCCAAGACCTTCAGCTGAGGTACACTGGGAGCTCGCAGCAATGGGCAGAACGGAGCTGAAACCACTCCCTTAGGGGGAGCTAAGAGGTGCTCTGTTGCCTGCTATAGCAAGGGCTAAAAGAGTCAAGTTTCTAGAAGACTGCAGTGCAGTCTATGCAGTGCAGTGCAGCCTTTGCTGAGTTGGAAGCACTTCGGAGCCTCGGTCCCTCATTTGCAGTTCAAAGCCTTACTGGCTCACAACATTCCACACACAGAAGGGGATTGGGTGATAACTCAATTGGGAAACTCAAACTGACAAGAAATACACAGAAGCTTCATTGAAAAACTTCCCAGTCAGTCAGGCTGACCAGGCTGGATCTTCCTAGAGCACCAAGCAGATGCTCAGGGATTAACGGGCTAAGCTACACTCAACTCTAGGCCACTAATGGCAACACCAGTTAGTATAGATTGTGGCCAGAGTACCGTTAAGGCTCCTACACCTGGTACAGGAAGTCATCACTGTGGACTGTAACACCCAGGATCTGAACTGTCATTGCCACACTTGAACACCAGTGTGAGGATGAATTAAAGTGCTGGGGGGGGGGGGGAGGAAAGCTGTCTTTGATGAATGCACTGATCGCTTAGTTATGTGTTGCCAAGAGCAGCCAATGGGAATGCCTGCTGATTGCCAGAAAGACACTAATTTATGCACACAGGAGCCTTCCTCCCAGCTTGTGGCTGCCTCTGTGCACCCATAAATAGACTGGGGTGTACAGACATGGCTGGAGGAGCTCTCAACTCAACATTACAAATTTTCTAGCAAGGTATTGACATCTTGTCTCTAGTTCAAAGAAACTTAAGGACAGCTTTCTCTTTCCAGCTTTACTTCTGAGAGCTTCCTGCATCTGCGGCAGGGGTCCTTAAGCACAGCCAGCGAGACAAGCTGTCAGACAGACAGACCTACCATCAAGGCTGCTCACCTCTGAGAAACAAGTGTGGTGGCTGCCAACGCTGGGACAGAGGCTTCTCCCTTCGGCTCATGACTGACTTCCCATAGGTTGAAGTCTCGGGTCAACACTTACAAGTGAGGCCTCTGAATTGGGGGAAGTGTTGGCTGTAGGGGCCTTTTAAAGGGCACTTGACACTTGTCTATGTGTAATGTTTTGATTTCGCTAGCTCAGTTTCCCAGGCTTACTGTTGAAGTTTGGGGCCAGGCACAAACATGTCGTGATTTTCATTGAGAGGCGCTATCTTGGGCATTGTGAAACATTTAGCAGTGTCTTGGTCTCTGCTCACTGGATTCCAGCAGCACTCCCCTTCAAATCAGAACAGAATGTCTCTCAATACTGCCCGGTCCCTGAAGGAACTGGCATGAGGCCAGGAGAGGTTTCATAGTCCGATCATGTCTCCTCATGTCCTCTGCAGTTATGCAGTCACCACAGTCATGGTCATGCAATACATATGATGTTTTGGCTCAGAGAAAACACAGGACAGTGAGACTGCAGCCATCTCAGCTCAAGGCCACACAGTACTCACACAGAGCCCCTGTCTGTGCTGCAGAGCTCAGTACATGCTCTGTTAGTGCTCCACACGTCATGTTCTGCACAGTGTTGGGTTTTGAAGTATTCAGAAGGAAATGAGGCAAGTTGCTGGTACTTCAAAATAACGTGGGCATTCTGTGAGGCTGGCATGTGTGCGTGCGGCATGTCTTCAGCTGCTGGAGCCTGTGCCACCAGCTTAAGGGAGCAGTTAGGAAATCCTGCATAGTGATCCCAGCACTTGGATGGGAGGAAGATCATGAGCTTCAGGACAGTCTGGGCTATACAAATGTGAGGCTAGCCTGGACTACACAGGCAGACCCATTTCAAAAGAAAGCAAGGACTTTGGCAATGTACATCTACCTACACTGTCTTATAGAAGGATAAAAGCCCTCAAATTTTTTTTTAAGATTTATTTACTTATTATTATGAATACAGTGATCTGCCTGCATGTACATTTGCAGGCCAGAAGAATGCATCACATCATATTATAGATGGTTGTGAGCCACCATGTGGTTGCTGGGAATTGAACTCAGGACCTCCGGAAGAACAGTCATTGCCCTTAACCTCTGAGCCATCTCTCCAGCCCCCCAAATTTCTTTTAAATGAAGAAAACACTGTGAAGCTATGTGACTTTGTGTACATAAGGCAAGTAAGTGAAAAACTGTTAGCGAGTGTGGTGGCTGCAGTCAGCTAGGCTGAGCTGTCACTGTGGGGACAGGTCAGGGGTTCTAGGGCTGGGATGGGCATCCCCGTGCTTCCCTTTAAAGAGACAGCAGCAGCATCTCCACCCTGTGAACTGTCTTTACTGCCTTCCCAGTGGGTGCAGTCTGCCTTTCAAAACTGCATGTTTGGGTTAAGCTCCGCTCTCACTGTAAAACGTGGAAAATTCTCAAGGCACTGAACTACTTGCCACACCAATATCCAGCAATAACCTGTCAATATCTTGCCAATAAATTCTAGACTTATTTTCACCCATGCTTGACATTAAAAAAATATTTTCTTGTACATGTGTGCCTAAGTATATTCATGTACACCACATGTGTGCAGGAGCATAGAGGTCTGAAGAGGGTATCAGGTCTCTTGGAACTGGAGTTGCAGACGTTTGTTAGCTACCATGTGGGTGCTGGGAACTGAACCTGGGTACTCTGGTAGAGCAGCCAGTGCTCTTCACCACTGGGCCACCTCTCCAGGTCCACATCTGACATTTTTAAAGTGTGCGGATTGCCAAAGCGGTACAACTGTACTCTACTTTATGATCCATAAATGCTATGGTATAGTGACACTTCATTCCCTGCTGAGCATTGTGCACACACACATACACACACACACACACACACACACACACACACACACACACACGCATTCATGTACACAAACATACCTTTCCTATTTACTCTGTACAAAGAGCCTGCTGGCTGATACTTACCAAACAGAATACTAATTGCTAAACTAAAATATGACTCCTGGGCTGGAGAGATGGCTCTGTGGTTAAGAGCACTACCTGCTCTTTCAGAGGTCTTGAGTTCAACTCCCAGCAACCACATGGTCGCCACAGCCATTTGTAACGCAATCTGATGCCCTCTTCTGGCAGGCAGGTGTACATGCAGATTAAGCACTCATATACATTAAATAAATAAGTCTTTTTAAAAAAAAAAGACTTGACTCCCTTCTCACGTGCTACCTACAACAAGGAATCAGTTCTGTCACAGGCAGAGGGAGCAGCTGGACTCCCCGCCCCGCCCCCCCAGGGTGGGCGAGCGGTATCCTGGGCCACACTCACAGGTCATAGGAGAACTTCTTTTCCAGGCTGCTCTGGTTCTTCTGGAACTGGAAGATGTCTTGCTGCAGGCGGCCATAGCTTCTCTGCAGCGCCTTCAATTGGTCTAAGCCAAAACGACCAGTCACTCCACGGGCCTCTGTGAGGCCATCCTGCCACCCAGACACACAAGACCCAACAGAATCTAGTCTGGTGGTGGTGGCGCACGCCTTCAATCCCAGTGCTTGGGAAGCAGAGGCAGGAGGATCTCTGTGAGTTCAAGGCCAGCCTGGCTACAGAGTGAGTTCCCGGACAGGCAAGGCTAAGCAGAGACCAAAAACAACAACAGAACCACAACTCAGAGCACAGTGGCACAGAGGATGCGGAAAGGAAGAGAACGGCCCCTCCTCTGTCACCACTGGACCTGTTCATAGACACTCCCCTGCAGAAACCTGCACCTTGATCCTATTCAAAATGTCTATTAAAATTGTAATGATCTTATTTATTTGTGTGTGTGCATGTACCACTGTGCATGTGTGGAGGTCAAAGGTCAACTTGTGGAGTCTCTCCTTGCACTGTGTGGGTTTAGGGATCACCTCGGGTTGTCAGGCCTAGCAGCAAGTGCTTTTTGCTGCTGTCCATCTCACCAGCCCCCACATGTGCTTTATATACACAGCTTAAAGTTAAGTTTAGACAACGTTTTAGTTACTTTTGTATATTCTGAGGTTGGGGGTGGGTCTTTCCACATAATGATGCTCAGAGTCTTGGAATATTGAGTATTACTCATCCAATTACATTGCTTATTTGGTGGTGGGGACGAAAACTAAGGTCTTGCAAACAGTAGGTAAGTGCCCCTGCCCCTCAACATACCCCATACCAGTATTTCTTAAAGATTCATAAACCAAAGGTCTGAATTATGTCCATCATAACTTGCAATGTACACATAATATTTTATAGGGACAGGAGGGTAAAGACTACACTAAGGATGGCTCAATTACAGTGACCGAGCCACCAAGACCTCAGTAGGAACCAGCCAGGCAGGCTTTTCCTTGCGGCAGCGGCTAGGCTGGCCGGAGGGACTTACCTTGCAGGTCTCTGATGAACTTCTTGCTGGTGGTGATGTTATTCACCAACACCGTCTGCAAGAAAAACAAGCTCCGAATCAGACAGCTCACTCACCAGGGCAACTCAGTCTTCAGACAAGTACCAGAGGAGGAGGAGAGCATCGCCTAGCCAGCAGCCACCTAGCCAGCCAGCCATCGGAAAGCCAGGCTCCGCCCCATGGTACTGTCCATCCATAGAGAAGAAATGTACCTGCTAGGATGGTTGCCTTCTAGCCACCCCTGAAGGAATAATCAAATCAATGCCTCAGTTCTGGTTCCGGACATCCCTCCCTGCCAGGTGTAGCTTCTTCCTCTCCTGGGCCACAGACTCACACAGCAGCAGGCTCCTTTCACAGGCCCCTGTGACCCTCACATGATGACACGTGGAAGAGGCAACACATGCTGAAGACTCTGGGTCTGACAATCCTGTCTACACATCGCGTGCAGCTACTACTCACTTGCCCTTTGTAATAGCCACAGGAGCTGGAAGGTCATTATCACTGACAGGAGACAGGCACCCAGGCCTAGGCACAGCTTGTTCAAGAGGCTCAATATCAAAAGTGCTGAAGAGGAGACAGACAGATGCTACCGCAGCAGACACTCTCCAGAGAGCAGGCTCTCAGCAGTCGCCCTGCAGGTAGCTAGGCATCTAAGCAAGACAAGTTTCACAAACTACACCTGTGACACTTCTTCTTTTTTTTTTTTTTCTTTTCTTTTCTCAGGGTTCACAGATTTTATTGGCTCAACAAGAAGCAGCAAAAGGAAACAGTAACTATAATTTCGGGGTGTCATCCACAGATGTGAAAGCCACCTTTCGACCACCTGTGATACATAATTTTAGTCATTAGTAAGAGTCCCTAGAAACATGCTAGTGTGTTTCTGAGTGTTTATCCTGCAAAGTGGCAGGAGCTGTGTACTGAGAGAAATAGGATCTGCCCTCAAAGTGGATGGGTGGGTGGGTGGGCACCCTCCAGTGAGCCTGGTGCTGGCAAGAACAAATCTGGGCAGAGAGGACTTCCAATGCCACTCTCTTGGCTATGGGGCACGGGATATGCTCCTGAGCCACAGCTCTGAGACTTGAGCTCTGGGCCTTCTGGTCTTAGCACTCCAGGGCTACTGCTAGCAGCTGAGAATTACATTACAGCTTACCCTGGTTCTGGGGCTTTCAGACACGAATGTAAACTAGTACCTCTAGTATCCAGTATCCTAGGATCTCCAGTTCACAGGGAATCTGGCCTGGGACTTGCCAGCCTCCATAATCCCACAAGGCAATTTCCCTGACAAGTGCTCTCTCACACCTAATGGCTCAAGTCTCCGTAGAGGACCCACTGCTGAAAACAAGCAGACACATGAGAGAAGAGAGGCAAACGCTAAACATCAGACCACACCCGCAGGCAAGGGCTCCTTAGTAACACACATGATGACTGTCAGCACACAGGCAAGGGCTCCTTAGTAACACACAGGATAATGGTGTATCTCACAGGCAAAAGGCACTTAGTAACGCACACATGAGGCAACATGAGTATTTCTTACTGTACCATCTCTAGCAGAAGAATATTCTACTAATCAACAAGACGTTCAAAGCACAAACATTTTCATCCATTCTTGATGATGAAATTGCCAGCGCCTCCCTCTGGCCCCTCCCATGTCCTCTGACAGAGCTTTTACAGTCCCTAAAGCCTGAGCAGAGGAAAAGTCACAAGATGCAGACTCCTGAGCAATGTGCAGGAACACAGGCACCTGTGTGAAGAGAAGAAATCCAGCCCTGTGCTCGCTTTAGGAGCAAGGCTAGAGAACTTCCCAAAATGGTATGAGTAAAATCCCTCTACCAGGGGGCTGGAGAGATGGCTCAGCTCTTAAGAGCACTGGCTGGTCTTCCAGGGGTCCTGAGTTCTTATACCAGCAACCACATGGTGGCTCACAACCATCTCTAATGAGATCTGGTGCCCTCTTCTGACCTGCAAGTGTACATGCAGATAGAACACACACACACATAAAATAAACAAACTCTTAAAAAAAAAAAACTCTGCCAGGTGCAGTGGCGCTACCTTTAATCCCAGCACTCTGGGAGGCAGAGGCAGGCCAATCTCTGTGAGTTTGAGGCTATCCCTGTGTTACAATAAATTGTATTCGTTCAGGCTAGGAAGCTGATAACTGACAGAGACTGAAATGTACTTCAAAGCTGAAAGCACTATGGCTGGGCAGAATCTAAACTGATTCTAATCTACTCGTAAACTAAATTGAGCTACTCTAAATCTCATAACATACATATATCCCAAGCACTTGCCAATCTGATCTTTGGAAGCTTCTTCCTCCTTTCTAGTCAACTGTCAACTTGGCCCCGCCCCCTCTCTAGGAAGTCCCACCTTCTACTTCCTGTCCTTCTGCCCAGTTTATTGGCTAAGCAGCGCTTTATTGACAGTTGTTACATCTACTCAAGACATTCCTCCAAAATCCTGGTCTACAAAGTAAGTCCAGGACATCCAAGGCACACAAACTGTCTCGGAAAAAAACAAAAGAAGAAGGGGCTCTTTGCTGCCAAGGACTGTGGCTGGGCCTGAAGCAGTGTGTGTGCACTCCTGAACGCACACCCAGCACGTCTTTCAATGGCCCTCAGCTTCTCGCTGTGCTCTTGCTGGGCATTGCTCCAGACAGTAGCTCTGACTGGTGCCAAGGGTAAAGCCTGAGGGTCAGATCTAGGACAGCAGTTCCATTCATCAAGAGAGCAAAGCAGCAGCGAAGACAGAATCCCGTCTGTCTCTGAAAGGGGTTATGCCGGCACCAACAATCCCGGACTCTTCCTACCTTGCTTTGGCCATCCAGGAGTTTGCACCTGTGGGCCGGAGGCCTGTGGCCCTAGGTTTTCAGCCTCAAGGGACTCTGTGACTAAGGACACAGGTGAGTGGTGATGCCCTGCATGGAGCCCCCTGTGGTGGCCACATTGTATTGTTCCCAAAGGGGAATCCTGTCCATATCCTTTCCTTCCTGTGCAGGAGGTGACATGATGAGTACTTGTCTGCAAACAGAGGCACAGACAAGGGGGCAGGGGAGGGTTGGGGAGGGGACAGAAGTGAGTGTGCACTCGAGCTAGTTACAGACGCGCTAGTGAACTTTTCCTGTAGGCCCAACACAAAATTGTTCATTCCAGATAGGGTACCAACACCAGACTAGTTCATTTCCACCCAAGTCTAGTGTAATGAGCTAGTGAGTTTAACAGGGCTACTTGCAGAGGTGAGGGTTACCTGCAAAATTATGGACAACGTAGGACAGGTACACCACTAGAAAAGGCTCCCCACCCTCCAGTAGCTGCTAACCACTTACACAGCCTCGGGGAGGGGCTTCATGCATTTGATGCATGCCTCATGGGCTGCCTGTGAGCAGCCAATGAGCGCTTTCCTTCTGTCTATAAGGAAATGGTAGTCACCATGCAGAGGGAAGATAGAAACGGGGGGGGGGGGGGGGGGGAGGAGGGGTGGAGTGGGTGAGAAAGTGCAAGCAGAGAGAGAGAGAGAGAGAGAGAGAGAGAGAAGAGAGGGGAAAGCTAAGTATGCCAGCCATGCTCTGTAACAGGTAGGGACTGAAGGAGATGCCAGAACCTGGAGACCAGGTCTACTTTGGTTAAATAAGCACCTCAGACGCTTGTCCCAGGCCGGAAACCCAAAATTGCCTGTGGCTCTAAGTCCAGTCTGCAAACTGCGAACTTCCCACCTAGTAAGACTGAAAGTCATCTGATCCACCTGACACACCTTTTCTCTGTGAAAACATACTTGCGATGGATTGTCCTAACCCACTTTCACTCTCCCTCAGCTCAGCCACTCTCCTCTCTAAGGCAGCCCATCCCATCCCTCCGCTAACCCTATCTCAATTCTCCCTTGTAGAATTGCCTCTACTCCCACCTAGTTTCAATTTGATGGCTTTTTTTTTTCTTCATGTATTTCAAGAGCCCCTTGGTGAGGGAGGGCACCTTTCTGCCCCTGCTTCCCAGCTGACACAGCCCCACAAGGCAGGGCCTGCTATTTAACCCTCAAGTCTGGACACATCAGCCATCACAGCCCCAGGGTTCAAGCGCATCCTCCTTGATGGTTTAACACAACCTTTGGGAAAGAGCGAGGGCTACTCCCTGCCCTGCAACACTTCGCTCTGCTCGAGATAGCCACCAGTGGACCTTCCCCATCTAGCCCAGGCTCTTCCAATTGAAGTAGAAAAAGCACCACATCCATGATGCAGTGGCCCTCAGACCATTCACAGCTAGCTGGTGGAGGAAGCCATGGACCCACTTCAGTGTGCCCCACCTACATTTTATCCAGCCTTTTCTCTTGCACATAAAGGCTGGGATGCTCACTTCTACTTCCCACGCTCATTCCAAGTAAGGTTTTGGTAGGTGAGTGGGTCCCACGCAGAAGGAAATCTCTCTGATCATTCTCTGCTCCTGGAACCCCAGTAAATCTCACTGGTCAGCACTGTGGACTTTGGTAGTGTATATATTTTTGGTTTGTTGGTGGGACAAGTAGACATGTGTTCATCACTCCTGGAATAATGTCACACTCAGAGAAACCAGGAAGCTAACAGCACTTCAGTGCACCCTGGGAAACTGGAAGTGAGGATCTCCTGGCCAAGGCCTGGTCCTTCTGCCACCTTCCCACTGCTTCTGTCTTTATGTGGCTGGACTCAAACTCAGGCCTCCACCCCAAAGCTTTTCTCTCTGTCTCCCCCCCCCCCCAACCCCCAGCACACAAAGCAATGAACAGGCCTCTGTGGCTTCCTTTCCACTGAGCTAGGATCTTTTGTTCAGTCCTTTCTTTCCCAGGAACTCTATTTCCATCACAAAGGAAACTCTAAGGATTTTCTTTGTGCCCTGCAAGCTAATTAACAGGCTTAAAAGTCAAGGAGGACACACAGCTGCCAGGAACCAGCCTAGCAAGGGATGCCACAGACACACACACTGACCTAAGCTATTTCTGACAAAGTTTGGCAAGCAAACATGGACAAATTGGTAGGAAGATCCACAATTGTCTAACAGTGCTACTCAGTAGACCAGAGTCTCCCAGCCTCTTCCCCTAGGCGGGCCAGACAGTAAACACCCAGCCCCGACCCAAGACCAAATCAGCCTCTGACAGGAACATAATAGAATGAACTTGGCCAACCTTGGGAGACAATGGGGAGCCCCACAAGTGAATATTTACGGGCTTCTGTCAGTAGTTACAACTCCAGCTCTGCTCCCTCCTACCTCTTTAGAAACAGGTTTCAAGTAGACTGTAGGCCCACATCTACAATCCTAGCACTCTGGAGGATGATTTGAGGACCTCATCCCAAAACTAAAAATAAGGAAATTAATGAATGAAACACAAATGGGGACAGATTTGTTTTATGTGTACATATATCTGCGGCTATTAACGGGAACTACTGAGCTAGGAGTGATAGTTTATGCCTGTAATCTTAGTACTTGGGAACTGGAGGCAGGAAGCCTGCTGTTGAGTTTGAGAGCACCCTGGGCCATATAGTAAATTCCAGGTCAGACTGCCTGAAACATGAGGCTGGAGAGATGGTTAGCAGTTCAGAAGACTTGCTGTGCATTTACAAAGACCAGAATTCTGGTCCCAGCAGCCACGTGACAAGCCAGGCTCTCGTGTACTCCTATAATCCCCGACTGGCTTCGAACTCCTGTGCTCAAGTGATCCCCAGTTGCTGGGGCAATAGACAAGCATGGACCATCATTCCAAATACACACCTCTACTTACTTACTTATTTTTATGTGTATTGATGTAAGGGTGTCAGATCCTTTTGAACTGGAGTTACAGACAGTTGTGAGCTGCCATGTGGGTACAGGGAACTGAACCCAGGTCCTCTGGAAGAGCAGCCAGTGCTCTTAACCGCTGAGCCATCTCTCTAGCCCATAATAGTATATTTATTTATTTATTTATTTGCTTATATGGCAAAAATCTACCGTTCAATAGATTTTGAGTTTTGGAGGCTTTCAGATTTTCAGTTTAGTGGTGTTCAACCAGGAAAGTCTATGTAAACATACATAGATGTAAATTTCAACATCCAAACCTAGAAACAGGTCTAGTCTTGAGCAGTTTTTAGAAAAACGACAGTCAACCAGTATTATTAAAAAAAAAAAAAAAAAAATCACACAGCGTCTGGGATTTGTCTCAAGTTCTCAAGACGGGGACCTTTCTCTGTGAGTGACGGCAATGTAGGGACAATCCATCGATCGTGGGAGGAAGAACTAGCCAGGGCTGCCCGTGATGCCAGCCATTATCTCTCAACAAACTACCCAACCTGCCAGCTAGAATTTGTCCCACCCTTCACACTCCCTCTTAAACTCTCTGCCTTATGCTGCTCTGTGTGCCAACTTCTGCATTAACCACACAGCTCATTTGGGAAGAGACTTCTGCATCTAGCTGGGCGGTGGTGGCGCACACCTTTAATCCCAGCACTCGGGAGGCAGAGGCAGGCAGATCACTGTGAGTTCAAGGCCAGCCTGGTCTACAGAGAGAGTCTAGGACAGCCAAGGCTACCCAGAGAAATCCTGTCTCAAAAAACCAAAAACAAACAAACAAAAACCTTCTGTATCTAAACATTATTATTGTCCAAATATCTGAGAAAAGCTCATCTTCCTTCAAAACTGAATCGAAGCTATCTAGAACACAGGGCCAAAGGCTTCCACTCACTCAGGAACCACACACTCGGGCTTCCATTAAGTGCCAGTTAACACGTGGAGTATCTGAAATGGTCAGGCACACAGCTCTACTCAAAGCGGGTCAGCGAGAAGAGTAAGATGTCACCAACGGAAACTAAGGGCCAGCTGATTCAATGCAGAGGTCACACTGGAGGCAACACGACAGCTCATCAAAACAGGTGCCTAGGGCTGGAGAATAGGCCCCACAGCTAAGAGCACCCGCTGCTCTCACACAAGACCCACGGTTCTATTCCCACACCCCCGTGCTGGCTCACAACATCCGAACCCCAGTTCCAGTAGATCCGACACCTTTGACCTCTGTGGACACCAGTCGCACCAGTGCTGCACATAATGTACAAGCAGACAAGACACTCAGAAGAACAGAACAAAGCAAAGCTTACAAAAATCGGCTTCCTGTGTGATCCAGCAAGTCAGCTTCTGGATTTCTCCTCGAATCTTCCAGGTTCCTTTAGCCGTAATTTACAAGGGCAAGCTCACCTTGGGTGTCAGCACAAACATTTATACATACATTCAGTTTTTTCATAAACTGAAGGAATGGCTTCACTAAACAAATTTAACACTCAACTATTTTTCACTTCCTGGGTGTGGGCAGAATGTATTAAATTCCTGTCACAGCTCAATAATGGACTCGCACTGTACTCGGGGAAACTCCACAAGCATTAAAAACTCCAAGAGCCCAGGAAGCGGGGCAGAGCAGCTCACTGCAGCCACTGTCAACAGAGAGAAACCAGGCAGACGGAAGGTCACGTTAGTGGGGTGTGCCTGGACAAACATCGACTTAAGGAGGGTGCGGCCGCTTTAAGGAATGATCTAGATGTGAACCTGACAAGGAACTCAAGGGAAACTGACTACAAGCAGAGCAATGCAGGACCCAAGCAAATACCTGAAAAATAGACATAAAAATGCGTTGCTTGTGAAAGGGTGGAAGTTAGCGCCATAAGCTGGAAGGCTAAACATTCAAGCTCACAGCACCAGCTTTAGAGGCAGGAGAGAGAGAAGACAAGAGACTGGGAAGGACAGACACAGCCCAACTATACATACAATTCACTATGACCTTTAATAAAATAGTATATGGGTGCCAGGCATGGTACTTTGTAAGGGCTAAAGTTAAGATTTAAGTTTTAATTACTGTGCTTAGCTGGGTGTGGTGGCGCATGCCTGTAATCCTAGCATTCAGGAGGCATAGGCAGGCCATCACTGTGAGTTTGAGGCCAGCCTGGTCTACAAAGCGAGTCCAGGACAGCCAAGGCTAACACAGGGAGACTCTTTCTCGGAAAAAAAGAAAAAAGAAAAGAAATTACTGTGCTTAAGAGAGCTATAAAACAAAAATGCCTTTAACCTGTAAGTCCCACTTGTCCAAGGACAGATAACTTCCTGGAATGCTGGGAAATATTGTTCCTGTAAGGTAACAAGCCCTGTGTTTTCACTTCTGTAAATGAGGTTGATTGTTCCAACCACACAGCATATGTTGGATCACGTGTAGACGGGAGGTATGCTCACCCTAGTTGTACGAAGTCAGGAAAGACTTAGCCCTGGGGGTTTTGCCCTTATAAGCGCCAGACTAATGTGATTTGCAGCCATATTCTGGGAAGCCCAGGGATGGACCTGGCCAGTGACCATTGTCCTGGTCAGTATTTAATAAAGCTTGGTTCAAATTTGGCTCAAAAATGATGGCGATTAACAACCTACAACCCCATCATTTAGGAAGCAGAGGCAGTAGGACACAGAGTTCTCAGGTGGCCTGCGAGACAGAGGTTCTATCTCTAAATGTGTAACATCTGGATGGAGCCCAAACTGTGAGGTTCCTATTGGGTACTGTTGGACAGATGCTGAGCTTCTGAAGTGTACCTCATGCTTGCTCAACACCATGTCCATATGAAGGGCTCCTGAGCAAGTTGGCTTCAGTGCTATGAACCCCAAGACCAAACCCTATTTAAGCTCTGGGCAAGGCAGAAACCTGGGTGAAAGGCCTAATGGTGAGCAGTACAGTTCCAAGCTGATGTAGTTTCCACCACTTCCAATATAGTTTACTTCAGGAGCTGGGGAGACGGCTCATCAACTAAGAGCAGTTGCTGCTCTTGCAGAAGACCTGGGTTTAGTTCCCAGCACCCACATGGCAGCCCACAGTCATCTGTAACTCCAGCTCCAAGGGATCTAGTGCCCTTTCTTGGCCTCTGTGAATACTAGGTACATACCTGGAGCACTTACATGCAGGAAAAACTCATACACATAAAATAAGTAAATCTGTAAAACATAGTTTGGTTCAACATTTTTGTCAATTCATTTAAAGGAATCATATCTCTTATCATACTGACTTTTAATCCATCCAACTGGACAGGGTTTCTCTGTGTAGCCAACTGTCCTGGAACTCACTCTGTAGACTAGGCTGACCTCGGACTCAGAAATCTACCTGCCTTGTCTCTAGCTTTTACTTTTAAATCATTCACTTAGAGCTGGGCAGTGGTGACGCACACCTTGGATCCTAGCACTCAGGAGACAGAGGCAGGTGAATCTCTGAGTTCGAGGACAGCTTAGTCTACAAAGCTAGTTCTTTTTTTTTTTTTTTTGGTTTTTCGAGACAGGGTCTCTCTGTGTAGCCTTGGCCATCCTGGACTCACTTTGTAGACCAGGCTGGCCTCGAACTCACAGCAATCCGCCTGCCTCTGCCTCCCGAGTGCTGGGATTAAAGGCGTGCGCCACCACGCCCAGCTACAAAGCTAGTTCTAAGACAGCTAAGGGCTACATAGCGAAACCCTGCCTCAGAAACAAAAAACCAAATAATTAAAAAGAAAAACCCAAAACCAACAAACAACAAACCCATCCAGTTAGAAAAAGTCAAAATGCTGAGAAAGCAGAGCCTGATTATCTAGTTTTAGCCATGATGCCACAGAACAGTTGGTCTCAAACTGTAGCCTCTGGGTCAGCTGCATAGAAGTGACCTAAGAACCTAGAGGAACTGTGTGGGGACCCAGGAGTGTGTGGCACTCTTTTATGTATTATATAGTCTTTGAGCCCTGGTACGCGAAATGTGTTATCTTTACATTTTCCCCCATGAGCTCTCAGGTTCAGTTCAGACCCCACAACGGGCATAAACAACAGCAAATCTGAGGTACCAACCGATCACCTGGCAGCTGGACAGCAAGCAACAAGCTGTGAGACTCTCGGGGAGCAGGCGCTGGCCAAGGGTGTCTCACCTTCCACTACCCACTCTCTCTCTGGGCAAATCCTTGGGACCATTGTATTTCAGGAGCAAAGCTTTTCAGATTTTAACACATTTACACAAACTTTACTCACTCAGCACACCCCACTGAAAATATGGCATCCAAAATGCCCCCAAAGCCACAGCTGTTTGAATCAGGTGCTGAAAACGGTTCAGAATGTAGCACAACTTCAGATATCAGAGTTTTTTATGTGGGGTACCCAGCCATATGTGTGACCCTCACAGAGAAAGGAAGGGAAGCAAGTGCTTCCTGCGACCACCCAGGGGTCTACTTGTCCAAGGAACACGCCTCCCAAAACTTCAGGTCAAGCCAGCTTCCTTATCAATCAATCAATCATCTGTACTTATGCCAGCCAACATTGCAGCCACTGACCATATTTGACAAATTGATTTCAATTAGTTAAAATTAATTCCACCTGCTGGCCCCTTTAGCCACCTTTGGAGCATTCAACAGTCTCACAATGCCTCACAGCTATCTACCTTTAAGAAAACTCGACCGCTGGGTATGAAAGCTGGGAATAAAAAAACTTTTATTCACCTGGTTCAATTGTCCTGGAGGCTTATTGCCTCCTTCTGCTAGCCTAGGCCTTGTTATGGAAGCTTCTAGACTCTGTAAAATCTAACCTACGCCTAGAATGTTTTCAGCCTCTGACACTTAATGCTTGATAAGCTCACCCTTTCTTGTCCTTTCTGAGCTCAGCTGGTTCAACTCAGCTGTTCTGGTGTAAACTCTTTCCCTAGCTGACTTTTTTTTTTTTTCCTTCTCAAGACAGGGTTTCTCTATGTAGCTTTGGCTGTCCCGGAATCACTCTGTAGACCAGGCTGGCCTCAAACTCACTTAGATCTGCCTACTTCTGCCTCCTAAGTGCTAGAATTAAAAGTGTGTGCCAACACCGCCTGCCTCCAGCTGACTTATTTAATCTGGCTTCTCTCTCGGCAGAGAATTGCTCTGCTTGGCCTAAAACTAACTCAACAATCTGCTCTAATCTTCTGGCTTCTTCTCTGAGTTCTCTCTCTGCAACCCATCTCTCTGTTACTGTCCTGATAAAACTGCCTCCTCTCTCTGAAAAACTGTCTCTTAAGTAGCTTCCCTTCCCTTTTCTCTCTCTTCTTGTGAGTTGGCCATATCCTATTCTGTCAAATCTTCTCTGATTCGACACCTTTTCTGCCACTCAATTAGACATCACTTTCAAACATGGATCCTTCCTTCTACAAACTACCTTTACCTTTGTTTGGAATTAAAGGCATGTACCACCACGCCTGGACCTAAGCTTTTCTTTACCTGATACTTGCTCTATAGCAGGCTAGCCTTGAACTCAGATCTGTTTGCCTCTATCACCTGGATTAAAGGTATAGTTGTATTCCAGCTGGATGACACAGACCTAGAAGGTTCTTTGGATGTGATCTTGCCAGAATAGCCATGTTCTGAATTAACATTCTTCTACAGCTGGGCACTGCTCCTTAGCAACACTGTCAAAAGACCCACGGGAGACATGGAGGAGCTGGCCTGGATGCCTGACCTGGTCACCTATGGATGAATAACTGCATTCCTGTCATACAGACCTAGCCAGCAGATCACAGTCTCCAGAAGCAGGAAGCAAGAAGCAGTGTGCTGTGTCTTTGGTGAAAAGGCAGAAGGAACCATGCCACCTGCATGTCCCTGCCATCCAGCCACGTGAGTGATCTGTTGAGGCCAGAGGGCTTCTCAGCAACCCTGCCTTCATGTGGACCAGCAAAGGAACCCTGTCTGCACAGAAGGAAAGCAAGGGAAAAGCGTGCCCCAGAGGGGCCACCAGGGCCTAGATCTCACCCTGAGATCTGCAACAAAGGGTGCTGAGGCAGAAACACTGAGTTCAAGGCCAGCCTGGGCAACTTAGGCAAGCCCTGTTCCAAAACTTAAAAGCATTTTTTAAAAGTATGGCAGGGAGCTTCTTAGCAGGTGAGAGGTCCTGGGTTCCATCTAGATATGTGAGGAGAGGAGGGGCAAGAACCCTGTGAAAGGCGGAAAGGCTCAGCATGACGTGACGTCAAATCTTGGCTGCTGACTCATTAGACTGAGGGCCGCCTAGGCCACTGGTGTAACTGGGGGCATGGCATGTTTCTACACAGACTAAGAGGGGAAGACCACACTGCATGTGGCGTACTATGCCGCAGGCTAGGGGCTGGGATGGAACAAAAGGGGGCGGGGCACCATCTGCCTCCTGCCTGCCATAGCACCAGGGGAGAGCAGAATCCTCCACAGACAGAGTCTGTCATGAACAGTGTCCTCCATGAAGCTGTTTCTCTCAGGTGTGCGTCATGGAACATAAGAACCTGTGGACACAGCCTCCTTCCAACAAAGCTACCGTGGCCAGGGAGGGCGTGCTATGTAGAGCCAACCAGCAGAACAGGGAGTGGCTGTGGCTTTGATGTACTTTGGACTGGAAAACAGTAATGGCTTCCACCATAAACAAAGAGAGTTTAGTCAGATAACCCTCAGAAAGAGGAGAGGGCTTAGGTGTTTCAGTGCAGTTTTGACATTTACCATCCAGGTGCCAAGTCTCTCTTTGCTGATGGTGCTAGAGAGCAAAGCCTTCCCTCTGTGTAATGCTTGTTTGATTGCCTAAAAGTAAACTTCATATTTAATTTCCATTAGTCTTTTCCTTTGCTTCCTTTTGTTTTCTTGTCTTTCAATTCTGTATTTATACCTTTCATTCAGAAGTCTTTGAGGGTGTCTGTCTTTTGGTTTCTGTTATGGTGGTATTTTTCAGATCTATGGAGACTAACTTTTGCCATGTATGTTTAATAGTCTCCTTGGTTTATAGGCTGCTTCTAATCTGTGTGTGAGCTCTAAATGCACAACAATAGTGTCTGTGGCAAGTATGTGACATGGGCTGATAAAAAAGAGAGGAGGCCAATGCCAACAGAAGGAAGAGCGCATCCTTCCTCGCTTGGCTCATTCCCCGCTATAACCCTGCAAACATTTCAACTGGAACCGCGAAATCACTTGGGGGATGGTGCCCGAAGCTGTACCAGCATGCTCACCCTTCCATACAATGATATAAATCTACACCCAGAATACGGAGAGGTAGAAGTGTCAGTCAGAGAAGGGCAGTGGGGGACAGCGGGCCTCACCTTCTCGTCCTGATGTAACTTGTTGACGTTCTCCATCTGGAAGACGTGGCTAGCCTGGATCCTGTCGAGCTGCTCGCGCTGCTTCTGCAGCTCGCCCTGGAACTCGGTCTTCTTTAGCTCCACGGCTCCTCTCTCTGCGGCTGCCCTGCGGACTCGGCCTTCCAGCTCTACGATGCGTGTCTACAAGGGAACCACAACCCTGAGGGTCCATGACACCAGCAGAGATAGCGACCAAAGCTTACAGCCTCATAAAGGACACAGCAAGGGAGATGGGCAGAGGTGGAAGATGAGGACACAAGGAGAGGGGACTTGCTAAAAATCCTTGACTTAGACACTTGACAGAGGCAGCCAATGACCTAGACATTCCAGGGGAGGGATGAGCAGACCTCTGCAGGGCTACACTGGGCAGAGCAAAGACATCGGTCATGTCTTTCCGGAGGCCTCTGAAGAGCCCACATCGGTCAAGGAGAGACTCCTCCATCACAGTTTAGTATGTGTCTTAGTTAGGGTTTTTTGTTTTTTGGGGAGTTTTTGAGACAGGGTTTCTCTGTATAGCTTTGGCTGTCCTGAACTCACTTTATAGACCAGCCTGGCCTCGAACTCACAGTGATCCACCTGCATCTGCCTCCTGAGTGCTGGGATTAAAGGCGTGAGCCACCATGCCCGGTTAGTTAGGGTTTCTATTGCTATGACAAACACCATGACCAAAGTAACCTGGATGGAAAGGGTTAATTTGATCCTGATGACAGCCATCTTTGAGGGAAGCTAAGGCCGGAGCTCAAACAGGGCAGGAAGCTGGAGACAGGAAGGAAGCAGAGGTCTTGGAGGGCCCTGCTTACTGGCTTGCTCCTCTTGGCTTGCTCAGCCTGCTTTCCTTCTGTGCGACTGAGGCCTACCTACCCAAGGGTGGCATGCTCCCTCCTATCAACATCTGCACCACCCCACATTGGAGAGGCCCACTCGTGTCAAATCACTAAGCAACGCCCCCCTCCCCCAGGCCTGCCTACAGGCCAATATCACGGAAGTATTTTCTCAACTGTGGTTCCCTCTTCACAGAAAACTTTGTGTCAAGCTGACAAAAATCAAAGCAAAATAAACAACAAAAACAACAACAAAAACCCAGCAGGACAGGATGGCCTCACTCATAATTGGCTATGATACGTGGAGACCTAGAACTATCACCCACATTTGGTTTCTCCAGTGGACTGAAGGACAGGAACGGACAGTGTCCAGTTCACCTCTGCTGGCCCATGTTCCAGTCCTCCCCCAATGCTCAACAGGGAACCAGAGTGAGATATAAACCGCAACTCAGTAGTCACAGAGTATGCAATTCTGGGCTAAGGGGAGGGACCAAATGGGATTGGTGTGGAGACCTAAAATGCCATTGCTGTGGGCTGCCAGAACCCAAGGTATTGGCTGACGGTAAACAGGGAGCCCACGGCACTATCACCCAGCTTCTTTACACATTTATGGAATCCATACACTCTAAATAAATAAGATACCTGGAGTTCGACGCTTCTGGAACTTGCAATCCAGTAGTTGAAGCCAAGCACAATGGTGCAGGCCACCAGGGCAGCCAGGAGGAGGGGCGGAGACTTCATGCTGCGACGCCCATTTCCTAATCCCACCATCCTTGAGCCAGTGCCGAGAAGCTGCAAATAAAAACACACACATTTCCACACTAAGACTGGCACCCCATGAAAAAGGCTGTGGGTCTGCACTGACCGGCCTTACTGGGTTTTAAAGCTCTAGCCAGATGGTTAAAAGATAATTTCAGTGGGGCAGTGGTGGCACACGCCTTTAATCCTAACACTTGGGAGGCAGAGGCAGGAGATCTCTTTGAGCTTGAGGCCAGAGCGGTCTACAAAGTGAGTCCAGAACAGCCAAGGCTACACTGAAAAGTCCTGTCTCAAAAAACCAAAAAAGATAATTTTGTTTGTTTAAGACAAGGTCTCGGCTGGCCGGGCATGGTGGCACACGTGTTTAATCCCAGCACTCAGGAGGCAGAGGCAGTGGCAGGTGAATCGATGTGAGTTTGAGGCCAGCTTGGTCTACAAAGGGAGTCCAGGACAGCCAAGGCTACACAGAGAAACCCTGTCTCAAAACAAAAACAAAAACAAAACAAAAAACAAACAAAAAAAGGACAGGGTCTCACTCTATAGCTCAGGCTGGCTTTGAACCCTCAGTGAATTTACTGTTCAACCTCCTGAGTGCTGGGATTAAGGGCGTCAGTGACCACTATGCTATGCCCCCTCCCTTTTTTCCCTTGTTTAGAAAGTAGAAAGGACCCTGGGGATGTGGGTAGCCTGTGTTTAGCACAAACAAGGCTCTGGGTTAAGGTCTCAGCACCAGGTGGGTGGTAGGAATAGAGACCTTTGCTTAAGGTGGCTTTTCTTGTTGTTTTTGCTTGTTCTTCTTCTTCTTTGTACAGGGTGTCTCTGTATAACCCTGGCTGTCCTGGAAATCGATCTGTAGACCTGGTGGGCTTCAAACTCAGAGATCTGCCTGCTTCTGTCTCCAAAGTACTGGGATTCTAGATGTATGACACCACACTGGGCCAGGGTGTGTGTGTGTGTGTGTGTGTGTGTGTGAGAGAGAGAGAGAGAGAGAGAGAGAGAGAGAGAGAGAGAGAGAGAGAGAGAGAGAGAAAGAGAGAGAGAGAGAAATATTTTTTTCCTTTTGCACAGATTTTTAATCATATAGCCACTCATGTGAGCTTGCAGTCAGTTTTCTGTCAGCTCCATACAAGTTCTGGTCATCTGGGAAGGAAAAACCAATTGAGAGAATTGCCTCTTGGCCTGTGCCCAAGACTGTGGTGCATTTCTTCTTCATTAATGACTGATGTGGGAAGGCTGAGCTCACTGTAAGCTGTATCACTTCGGGCAGGTGGTCCTGAGTTCTATCAAAAAGCAAACTGAGTGAGTCATGGAAAGCAAGCCAGTGAGCAGGATCCAACAAAGTCTCTGCCTCTGTCCCTACCTTGGCTTCCTTCACTAGTGAACTATAATCTGTAAGTCCAATAAAACCTTCCCTCAACAAGTTGCTTTTGGCCAGTGGTGTCATCATGTGAACAGAAACCTGCCTAGGACACAAAGCCACCGAGGCAGAAATGATGCAGCTTCTACAAACACTAACGAGCCACACCTCTGTCCTACCCACAGGCTGGGCCCCGCTCAACCCAGACAGCAAGCTGGAGAGCAGCTGGTTCAAAAGCCACTATGAGGAGCACACAGCACCCATCTGCGGATTCTGTGACTGTCACATTGCTTTTGAGGTTAAAAACTATACCCTGTCTAAAGCGATCTCTGAGTCAGAGGTCAGCAAACCACGGCCCCCAGCCCACAGCTGGCATTTTGTAAACACAGTTCTCCTGATAGGGCCGTCTTCTGTAAGTGCTTTCCAGCTGTAAGACAGAAGTGAACTGTTAAATCAGACACCTCTGAATAGGACCATTGAGGAGGAGTTTAAACATTAACAATCTTTAAACTTGGCCACAAACTTCCTCTAACGGAGATGTAAGGCCCAAGTCTACAAAGTCTGGTTAACTTCCTTTATAAACTAACCAGGAAGTACAGAGGCTACTTTCCTCTCACTTCCTTGTCCCCAAACTGTAAACACCATGCCTCCCCCAATTCTGGATGTTTATAGTTGGTAGGAAGTGAAATGTTAAAAAATGATGATGCAGCCAGGTATAGTGGAGCACGCTGTCACCCCAGTCCTCAGGAGGAAGAGGAGGAGAAGAGCCAGGCAAGCCTAGGCTACACAGGCAAGATTCTTGCACAAAACAAACAAAGCAGCCTCACCATGTGTCCACAAAAAGTTTTAGTGAAGCGAGCAGTGGAGGTGCATGCCTTTAATCCCAGCACTTGGGAGGCAGAGGCAGGAGGTTCTCTGTGAGTTTGAGGCCAGCCTGGTCTACAGAGAGAGTTCCAGGACAGCTAGAGCTGTCAGACAGAGAAACCCTGTCTTGAAAAAAACAAAAAACAAAAAAGTAGTACTAGTAGTAGTTTTAGTGAACACAGTACTGACCTTTACTGATGCACTCGTCACTCATGCCAGGAACCCTAGTGGATGCCCGCTTCTAAAGACAGTGAGGTCCCTATCATGAATAGCTTAGTGGCTACAAACAGCCTGTGCTTGCCCTCCAAGGAGTCTGCACTGCTCTTAATACCCACAGTGCTGGCGCTAAGTCCTTCAAGGAGCCTGCACTGCTCACAACACCCACAGTGCTGGTGCTAAGTCCTCCAAGGAGCCTGCACTGCTTGGAAAAGGACAAGAAAAGCCTGTGACCTTTTCATGCCTGGTGCTGTCAGAGGTCACAGAGTGTGTCAAATCCCCTGGAACTGGGGTTAAGGATGGTTGTGAACCAACATGCAGTGCTGGGAACCAACCCAGGCCCTCTGCAAAAGCAACGAGTACTCTTAAGCTCTGAGCCGTCTCTAGCGACCCGGGTTATAAGTTCCTCAGTGTGGTTACTGGGACAGCATTAGAACTGTTGAAAAGGCAAATTTTCTAACTCAAGGAAAGCCCATGAGATTTCAAGACTCCAGCCACACAGAGCCGATATGGAGCCCAGAGATGCTAAGGATGCTTGTCCCTGTTAGGTCCAGATGGATCTGGTTAGCCGCCGGAGACAGCGATGCAGGTATCTTTGGAGACTATCTCGTGCCATTTGTGGGTTGAGGATTTGTTCCATTTCCTAGCTCTCCTGTGGCCTCCTGGCTTTCTTCTAGTTGTATCACCACTGCCCCTCTATACAGAACAGCCCTTCCCCCTACCCCTAAAAAGCGACTGTCTGCCCTTTGTGTAACATGACATGGCTCTGTTTGAAACAGCTGTCTAGTGTAAGGGTCATTGCTCTGTCTTCAGTCCCTACCCAGTGTAGGCAAGGTGAATGCGTTCATCAGGATGAACCTACAACAGCCCTGTCTCTGCAGGACCCGGCAAAAGTGATGCAGAAGCGGGGAGGAGGGGGTGGGGAGCAGGGTTAAGGAGTAACCTGTCTGCTGTCTCAATACCAGCGACAGGAGGAGAACACCGGCTCTCTGGTTCTGCTGCCAGGAAAACCAGACAAATCAATTCTCTGACTAGGATAATAAAAGTCTGCCCCTGCTAGAATTCAGCAAGCCAAACAAAGTTAAAAACCCTAACAGTCAATGAGCCATCTTGAGGTCTCAGCCTCCCAAATTCTGTTCCTCAGGGACTACAGCCCTGTACAATAATGTGTGGAGAAGACTCACCCAGCTGAGCCTACTAACTCAGAAATCACTAGCAAGAGTAAATCATAGTGTTAACCTATATATATTAAACAAAACAAAACAAAACAAAAATCAAGCTCTGGATTCAGTCCTCAGCTCCAGAAAAAAGAAAAAGAAGAAGAAGGGGTGGGGGGGAGGGAGTCAGTATATAAAATATAGAGTGAAAAGTTACAGAGCAGCCAATCGAGTATGTTTCTGGTTTTGGCTGGGTGGGGTGGGGGAACCTTAAACATCCAGCCCATGGGCCTGGCGGTGGTGGCGCACGCCTTAATCACAGCACTCGGGAGGCAGAAGAGGTGGATTGCTGTGAGTTCAAGGCCAGCCTGGTCTACAAAGCTAGTCCAGGACAGCCAAGGCTACACAGAGAAACCCTGTCTTGAAAATCGAAAACAAAACAAAACAAAAAATCCAGTGCATGAATATAATTTCCCATACTATATTTGGGATAATGCATAAAAGCAAGGACACAGTTAAGTCGTATGGTGCAGAATCATCTCCCCACGTTCTTCCAATTTCATTTTCCCCTCAAAGGACATGTTTTTTAATACAAAAGCAAAATAGTGAAAACAAATACAAGGCAAGAAAGAGATAAGACTGCAACCTTAGCAAATCTCATGGCGGGCGTTTCTTAGCAGTTTAATGCAGTCACTGTTTGACACGGGTATAAGAAGTAGGAAAGCTGGTCCCCTTCACACCAAGGCTGCCTTTGCTAGACACCGACACCAGAGAACGGGGAGTCTGAGAAAGGTCTCCACCCCAGAGAGACACAGAGAAGATCTTGCCACCTTAGTCTGGTAACTGAATCCCCTGGCCAAACAGGAAGGATAACCCTGGTCTCCTACTTTGCGGTGACACACACCCACACCCAAAAGGCAACTTGGGGACGGAAGGTTTTACATGACTTCTAGTCCATCACTGAGGAAGTCAGGGCAAGATCTCAAGACCAGAAGCGATGTAGACTCCGTGAAGGAACGCTGCTTCCCGGTTTGCTCTGGATGGCTTGCTCAGCCTGCCTTCCTACATAACCCAGGACCACCTGCCCAGGGATGGCACTGCCCACAGTGGGCGGGGCCTTCCCGCATCAATCTTTAATCAAGAAGATGCACTACAGACTTGCCTACAAACCAACAAGATGGGGAAAGTTTCTCAACTGAGGTTCTGTCTCCTAGAAGACCCTAGCTTATACCAAGTTGACAAAAAAAAAAAAAAAAAAAGAAGCCTAACCAACACACCTGGTTTCTGTTACCTGAGGCGGCTGCGAAACCTTTTTAAAGAGACTATGAAGGAAAACATTCACCATCAAGGAAAAGTTTAGCCAGAGAACTAACGCAAAGGGGCAAAGGGAAAACGGAGAGGGCTACCACCTGCCTCATGGGGGCTGATGAAAGAACTGGCTAAGTCTTAAGCAGAAGACCAGCTGTCTCTTTTGGGGCACCTGCATCCCAGAGGGCGTGGGAGATGCTGTGCTGAGCCAGGGAAGGAAAACATTTTCCTCCAGCCACAGAGAAGCCAGGCATTTCACGAGCGGGGCAGAATACTTGAGTACAGTGCACATGAAGCACACAGACTTCATTGCTTCCCACTGACTGTATTTCAAGGCCGTAAACACTGACAGAATTAATACAGTTGGGAACAAAAGTCTGCATCCACATAGGTCTCTCTGTCACAAAGTCACTGACACGCCTGACAGGGTGGAAGGTTGGCCGGCGTTACCGGTCCGTGTATCTAGTTGGTCCGCGCACAGTGGGATACATGGGCAGATTGTAGCTACAGGAAACCTTATAAGAAACAGCAAGCATTTAAAATGGTAGTGAAAGGCACAAACGAAACTTAGAAAAGCAACACAAAAATAGGACAGGCAAGGCACAGGCTCAGAACATGAGCCACACACAAAGTAAAAACCCACAGGATATAAACAGACCTAACAGGAAGTGGGCCCCAAATCAAGAGAAAGATTTGAGGCATTGAGGCACGCTCTGTTTTTTTCTTTTCTTTTTCTTTTCTTTCTTTTTTTTTTTTTTTTTCCTTTTTGGTTTTTTTGAGTCAGGGTTTCTCGCTATTCTGAAACTGGCTCTGCAGACCAGGCTGGCCTCGAACTCACAGAGATCCACCTGCCTCTGCCTCCCAAGTGCTGGGATTAAAGGCATGCGCCACCACCACCCGGCTTGAGGCACGTTCTTACCTTCACTAACATTAACAGCAAAAAGCAGCTAAAAGTATAAACGGAGTCTTCAGAAATACCATGAGGGTAATTAGGACATGCATGTTATTTGTATAGAAGTAACAAACACATACAGGGGATCCGGACTTTGAAAATGCTCAAAAAAGAATTGAAACAGACTGCACCATAAGCTACCGTCAGCGTGTGACGGACTTTACGTACACATTTTTGCCAGGCACTCGGAATCTCAGGCCTATCAATGCAACACCTCACAAAGCGTGATAGCCTCTCTGGGGAATCCAGAACACCCAAAAAACCTCAAGCCTAATCTCTCCAGGCTCATCCCACCAATGACGTCAGAAGCTTGGAAATTAAAACTGCCCAGGCTCCGTTGAGAATGTTTTCAGATGGGAACATGTCGAAGAATTTTTAAAGTGCTCAATACCTCTCAAAGTTTCTAAGATTAAAGCTAAAGCCTGTGAGTATGTAAGTGTGTGTGTGTGTGTGTGTGTGTGTGTGTGTGTGTGTGTGTGTGGTGCATGTTCACATGTTGATGTGCACACATGTGAGGGGGCCCTCCATCTCCACCTCACTTTTTAAGCCAGGGCCTCTCACTGAACCTGGGCTTCTCTGATTTGGTTGGACTGGCTGCCACTCCAGGGACAGTCCTGTCTCCCTCGCTGGGGTTACAGGGCGTGTCATCACACCTGCCTTTTTCACGGTGCCAGAGAGTGAACTCTGTGCACTCAAACGTCACACAGTCTCTGACAGGAAAGTAAAAGCATTTTAAAGCCATTCCTCTTACCTTTTTTCCCCCCTTATCCCAAAAAAGAACAGCTTTAAAAAAGAAATTATGGATTTTATTTTTCATTTTTGTTTTTGTTTTTTTTAGTTTTTCGAGACAAGGTTTCTCTGTGCTTTTTTAGCAGTCCTAGGCTTGCTTTGTAGACCAGGCGGGCCTCGAACTCACATCGATCCACTTGCCTCTGCCTCCTGAGTGCTGGGATTAAAGGCCTGTGTCACCACACCAGGCAGGATTTTATTTTTCAGGTTAGGGCTAAGAGTAAACAAATCTTTAATTAAAAAAAAAAAGGCAAAACATGTAAAGAAATTAGAGGGGAAAACATCACCACCTTGCTCCTGTCCCCTCCTTACCCCAGGACTCCACAGACAGGGCTGCTGCTCTTCAAGTCCAGATTCCCAGCAAGCTCCCTTTCCTGCCCTCCAACTGCCCCACAGGGGCCTCTCCCAGGTCTTGTCTTTGGAAACACATAGAAATCTCACTCTGCTCTTTGTGCCCTACCCCTAAAGAACAAAACAAATGCAAACCCTTCCCATCCCCCACCAATAACCAGACCTGTCACCAGTAATTAAAAAGCAAATGGACCTCAAGGCCTAAAGGCCAGGGTGTCCTATCACCCACCAAAAAGGCCTCCCTGCAAGCATTTTGCTTCTCTCTCTCCTCTCTCTCTCTCTCTCTCCCTCTCCCTCTCTCTCTCTCTCTCAAACCCATTCACTTAAATGTGCAAAATGCAATAATCGTTCCTTAAGAGGCCTAAAACGACATATTTTCTTTACATTTCTTAAGAAACTAATTTATTGTCTACTAACACTTTCAGCAGTGTTTGCCCTGTCTGGCAAGCTTCCTCATACTGACCTACTGTTTTCTATTTACAAAGGAACATGATTCTTGCCAGTAGTCCGGACTTGGTTGGACTGTTCCCTAAGATGAATAGCAGAAGCTGGAATGCCTGACACCAACAGATCCGTTTGTGGCTTCCCAGGCCTCCAGCCCTCACCTTCAGAAATACAACTGTCAACCTGACCCACGCTGAGGGCCATTCACTCATGCCTAGTCCTCCGCTGCTAACAGCTCATCAAACCGGTATGCATTTTACTCCGCTTATAATGAACGTTCCTTAGTATGTGAAAGATTGTAGGGCCCTAAGACCCGTAACCAGACAAAGTCTCAAACCTTGAAAGTTAAAAAGGAAAAGGAAAAGGAAAAAAAAAGTTAGCACATTTGGAAATGAGACACCTAGAAATAGTGACTTTCCCAGCCTCACCATTCTTAAATTGCTAGAACGAACCCATCCAATCCCGGATCGTTTCCCACTCTTATTTTACATTTTTAATCATTGAAAAAAAAATTAAATACAGTGTAGCAAAGAGTATCAAAATCCCGGCGGCTGTTTCTAGAGAAGAACAAAAGTTCTGTTGCTCCACCCGGGCAAGGAGCATCCCAGAAAGACCGCTGCAGCTGCCTGTGGCTAGCGACCCTGGACCCGGGGGACCTGGGGGCCACTTGCAGGGTTTCCTCGGGCAGGCAGAGGGGAGACAGGGGTGGGAGAGAAAGAGAGAGGGCCAGGAGGGAGAGATAGAGAGCTGGAAAGGCGATGAGGTGGTGGTGGTGGGAGGAGGAGATGGAGACAAGGAGGAGGAGGAAGAAGAGGAGAGGAGCAGAAGCGCAGGAGGCGGCCGGGCTGGGCCGGGGGCATCCCACGGGAGGCTCACCTGCGGGGCTGCGGGACGCTCATCCGCTCGACCACGCGCGCTCTCCACCGAGGAGGCCCCCGGCGGGCGGGCACTTCCGGCGGAGCGGCAGCCCAGGCTCCAGCCCCTGCCCCTCGGCACCGCCCTCCTCGCCTCCTCTCCGCCTTGCGCCGACAGCGGTGTTCTCGACCTTCAGGTTCAGACTGTCGCCCCGCTTCCTGCCGTGCGGCAAACCGGTGATCTTCGAGGAAACTAGTGACGCAGGATTTTGTCTTTCAGGACAGGGCTCATTGTGTAGCCCAGGATAGCCGGGAGCTCGCTGTGTGGTCCAGGGTGGTCTCGAACTCCAACCTCTGTCTCTGAGTTAACGCTGGCAGCATTTACAGATCATTGGTTATTGCGATGCGCGGACCTAAGTTCTGACACTGAACACTGATGTCATCCGCACATTTTAAGCCTCTCTTTCTTAAGATACATGGGTGGCCCGGGCTAAAAGTTGAAGGATCTCTCTCTCAAGGCTTCCCAGTTTCCATCTATGGGTAAGGAAGCCAGTTCCACTCCGAGCATTTCCTAAATCCGAATAATTAACACTTGAAAGTTCCTGGTGATCACACACCCCTAATCCCAACCCTGGTACAGAAAGGTTCTTGTTTTTTGTTTTTCCAAGAGATAACTTCTGGTTGTTTGGATAAGAACTCGCCACCCCCCTAGCCCCCATAGGCTGATACATTTGAATGTTTGCTTCCTGGTTGATGAAATGTTCTGGGAAGTTTAGGAGGTGTGGCCCTGTTAGGGTGGCTCTGTGACTGGGAGTGGACCACTTCCCAGCTCTCTGCCTCCTCCTCCTCCTCCTCCTCTTCCCCTCTCTCTCCTCTCCTCCTCTCCTCCTCCCCCTCTTCCCTCCTCCTCCTGTTTGTGGACAAGATACAAGACACAGTTACTGCTCCTCCAACAACATGCCTGCCTGCTGCCGTGACCCCCCTTGATGGTCATGGACTCCATCTCTGAAACTGTCAGTGAGCCCCCAATTAAATGCTTTCTCTCTCTCTCTCTCTCTCTCTCTCCTCTCTCTCTCTCTCCTCTCTCTCTCTCTCCTCTCTCTCTCTCTTTTTTTTTTCTTCGAGACAGGGTTTCTCTGTGTAGCCTTGGCCATCCTGGACTCACTTTGTAGACCAGGCTGGCCTTGAACTCACAGCGATCCGCCTGTCTCTGCCTCCCAAGTGCTGGGATTAAAGGTGTGCGCCACCACGCCCAGCTCTAAATGCTTTCTTTTATAAGCTGCCTTGGTCACCTTGTCTCCTCACAGTGATAGAACAGTGACTAAGACAGCCTTTTCTAGGCAGGACTCTCACAGAATAGGGAAGTGTTAGGGACGCTCCTACTCAGCGGTTTATAATTAGAAAACACCAAGAGCTGTGTGGGTGGAGTAATTTCCGAAGCCATCGGTTATTTCTATCCAGCTTGCCAGAGTGCCTTCGGAGGAGGCCTTCCCAGGGGGTTCTACCTACTTCTGAGGGGTTCTTGGCCACCAAAACAATAGAAATACTTGTCACTGCTGTTGGTTGTGCATGCCAGAGCCAAACTTAAAGACCATATTATTGAAGAGTGCACAATGTGGTTGCAGAAGATGGAGAAATCAAACCGACTGAGTGGGGAGTTCCCCAACTGGCTTCTGTAATCCCAGAAGACAGTACACATGCTGCCACAGAACTGCCACCTCAGGCTAGGCTGGGGACTCTGTATGCTATACCATCAGTATGCCAGGCAAGAGATGCTAGCCTGTACAATAGTGGCACACTTTGTTCTGGACGCATCCAGCAACCTTCCCATTTGCCGAAGATTTACAAGGAGAAATCTAATGGTTTATTTACAAAGGTGCCTTGAGGCAGCAACAAATGAACAGACAATAGGTCCCTGCTATTGTGGTCCAGCCAGCTGGTCCCCAACTCTGCTAAGCTAACACACACACACACACACACAGGAGTAACAGGCATGTAAAAGTAATTTTATTCTCCTGGCTCAATTGTTATCCGTGAGACTTACTTCCTCCTTCTGCTAACCTAGACCTAGTCCTGGAGGTTTGTAGCCTCTGTACACTCTAACCTAGGCCTAGAATGTTTTCAGCCTCTGAGATTTACAGCTTAATGAGTTCATCCTTTCTTGTTCTGACTGAGCTCTGGGCTGGCTGGTTCAACTCAGCTGTTCTGGCTCAAACTCCTCTCCCAGCTGACTTATTTAATATGTCTTCGTCTCTCCCCCAGAAACTGCTCTGCTTGGCCTCAAACTAACTCAACAATCTGCTCTAATCTTCTGGCTCCTCATTTTCTGCTGGCTCATTCTGTCTTCACCCGAGTTCCGTCTCTGCAACCCATCTCTCTGTTACTGTCCTGGTAAAACTGCCTCCTCTCTGTGAATAACTGCCTCTTAAGTAGCTTCCCTTTCCTTTCTCTTCTCATAAGAGTTTGGCATATCCTATTCCGTCAAATCTCCTCTGATCTGTCCGCTTTTCTGCCAATCAATTAGACATCACTTTCAAACATGGGTCCTTCCTTCTACAAACTCCCTTTAACTTTGTTTGGGATTAAAGGCATGTATCACCACTCCTGGACCTAAGCTTTTCTTTTCCTGATACTTGCTCTATAGCAGGCTAGCCTTGACCTCAGATCTGTTTGCCTCTATCACCTGGATTAAAGGCATAGTTGTATTCCAGCTGGATGACACAGACCTAGAAGGTCTTTGGATGTGATCTTGCCAGAACAGCCATGTTCTGAATTAACAGTCTTCTACACAGGTAGGCTTGCCTGCAAGGTCATGCCTCTAAAAGGCTTTAAAATGAGATGAAAGCATAGAGATGAATCCATGTGTGGATTTTGTTTAGTAAAAAACACAGAATATGCCATATGCAGTGGTGCACGCTTTTAATCCCAGCATTCAGGGGGCAGAGGCAGGCGAATTGCTGTGGGTTTGAGGCCAGCCTAGTCTACAAAGTGAGTCTAGGACAGCCAAGGCTACACAGAGAAACCCTGTCTCAAAAAACAAAAACAAACCAAAACACACACACAAAAAAAACCCCACAGACTATGAAACTAGGATGAACTGTACATGGTGGGGCATGCCTTTAATCCTGCCAGAACTCACTCTGGGCAATATCAACCTGGATATGGGGCATGAGGCTAGAAATAAAAAAGATATAGGAAAAGAGAGAAAAGACATAGCAAAAAATAAGAAAAAAGCGCAAGTGTTCGGGAGAGCTAACAGTAAATACTGGAGCCCCGAGTTTATTTTTCTCGGCTTTTATACAGTATTCATCCGTGTGAATCAGAAACAGAAGCTACCAATTACTTTAGTTATCTATAGGCTTAGACTTCTTTCATCTC